>NW_009594089.1:0-15588 GCF_000690535.1 Cariama cristata | reverse complement strand
CATCCAACCAATTCCTCATCCATCGAATGAGGAATCCAATCGTGCAACTGTGATTTCCACCTACCCAACCATCACTGGACTGCAGTGCTGATTTTGACGGCTCATTCACAGGGTGAAGAAGACATCACTTCACTCATCGGGCTGTTTGCTTTACAGAGCAGTGCTGTGAACCCTTGGCAAGTAGCAAAAGAACTAGAGCTGCTCTTTGGTGTTCACTGCTGGAGAAGGATCAGACCCCACTGCTGGAGTTGTCTGGAGGTCTCATGTGCCCAGGGAACATGGCATTGGACATATTCTTAGATGCAGAGGACCAAGATTATACACTAAGAAACAGAATGCAGCCACGAGTCTCCCAGACCCCAGTATTTTCTCAGCTGATCCTCTTCCATCAGAGGTACCTCTTCCTTTCTTCAAATTTCCCCCCAAACAAGAAATCTTGTAATTTTCTTGTGCATCCATTTACATATGCTCCTAATACAACTCACCAAATGGGCCTTGACTGGAATTAACCATTCTTAAATAAGATCTTCCTGGATCTATCTTTGTAGTGACTATTTCTGAGAAAATGAAAGAAAAGATCCTGGTTCATTCCTTCTCACAGGAAGACGTGATGGTTGCTATTCTCAGAATCACCGTGTGTTTGCCTGTGGCCATTGAGCTGACAGAGTCTGGGAGGAACCAGTAATGCACAGCTGAGTTCTATCTCTGCTGCATAGGCTGAACTTCATCTCATGTCCTTAGTGTGTGACAGGTCCAAGCTTTCATCCATGTGGTCTGGATAGGTTAAGAGCAACTACTCAGTTGTCATTGAGTAAGTTGGCAAAGATTAATTAAAACAGACACTATTATTATATACCTACCTGTTTTGTTGATACACTCAAAGAGAGAGCACAATCAGCTTGACACATGGGAAGCTGGGGAAAAAATCCTTTCTCTTCTCCCTGGAAGTGGGTGGACTGAGGAGAGATGATACATCCATCAGGTGTACTTTCACATGAGGCTATTTGTATAGTGAGTGTCAGGGGTCTCAACGAGTTTGTGGCAGACTCCAGTGTGACTAGTACTCCAGATTATAGCTTAGCGCTTTTAAGAATGCACAGTATGGAAGGAACAAAGTTAAATTCCATTTTTAAGCCCTTAAAATTGGGTTTGAAAACTGGGCCACACTTTACAGTAACAATGGATTTTTCAGGGAAGGACTTCATCCTCTAAGCATGGGTTTCCATAGCCAGGGAGCACAGCTCCCTGCCATGCATGTGACAATGGCATGTAGAGGAAAGCTTGTCTTCGTGGTGTCTGAAGGACATCCATGTGGTTGGTGCCTGACCGACCGATCTGCCTCCACCCAAGACCTTGACTTGCACCTTCCACAGGACCATCACACCTATCTCCATTGCTCAAGGTGCCTTTGTGTTTTCTTAGGCACCACTTGCCCCAGGCTTGGAGAACTGCTGAACTCTAGAGCTAGCTCTTTTTCCTCCTTCATCTTCCTCCTTCCTTCTCTGTTACAACATGTTTGATGTAGTTTACAATGCTGGTATCCTTGTGCCCTTGGCACATGAGCTCGTGGAAAAAGGAGAAGGCTGTGATCCTTCTCTGCAAATGTGCATTGCATGGGCCATGCCTCTGAGACAGGTAATTGCATGAATTTCAGAGTCCATATCTCAACAAAACTGTGTACTTCAGTCTGTGTCATGTAACATCCACTGTACATGACATTATAAAGTATGAAGAAAGACGAAATTAATCCCTCGCCATGTTAAAAAGGTGGCAGGCTAAATTGTGGAAGGGCTGGCAACGCCTACATGGCAGCCTGCCTTACCTAAAGGGGTAGATGGGCACCAAATATCCTCGAGAATTTGGGTCTGGGTATACAGAAAGATGTCACCCTGTGGAATTGTTGCATTAAGGATTCAAATTCATGAAATTCAGTGACTGGAGAGCATGGTAACAAATGTAACTTCTTGCAGTGTGTTTTCTTTTGGTAGTCAACAGATGCTACAAAAATGTAGAATGGTGGAACACAAATCAGGAGGAAAAAAAGGAAACTGTGTAAAACTGCAAAAAGGAAAACTTGCTCTCTACTGTAGCAGTAGGGCACAGTATGAGAAGAAAAGATGACTGATTTAAATTATTATTATGGACAACTAAATAATTTGAAAGAAAGTGGTTAGGTTTGTAGGTTGGAGGTTTTTTTAAACTTTCCTCTCTCTGTTTCTTCTATTCTTACTGCATTTTTGAACATCTCAACAACTTTACATAGTCTCTTGATTTGGGTACTTTTAGGTTGGAAAGGAGCTCTGGAGGTCATCTAGTCCATTTCCTGCTCAAAGCATGGCCAACTTCAAAATTAGATCAGGATGCTCAGGGCCTTGTGCAGCCGAGTTTTGGAAATCTCCAAGGACAGAGATTCTTCCATCTCTGTGGCACCTGCTCATATGCTGAACTGACCAACATGCCCCCACACACTGCTTTGTCCTGGTGGTCTCCCCTCTGTACAGGGACACAGGGATTGAATGTACCAGCACAGGAGATCCTGTTTTCCTTCATATTCTCTTCATGTTCATTTTAAAATTAATTTGAATTCAGAAATAAAGTTGCATATGTAAGTAAATTAGCATTGTGAAGAAATCTTGTTCTGTCTTTTTTTTGTTCTTGGCACTGCCTATTTCTAGATATTTTGAAAGCAGGTACAGCATAATACTTCATATCTAAGGAAGTTCGAGGAGTATTTTAAATGCACTGTCAAAGAGGCAGCTTGAGGAAAACATACAATTTCCACTTACAGATTACACTAGTGAATCATTTAGTGCATTAGAGGACTTCACCTAGGAATATTTACACTGTTAATGGCCTGTGCCTGTGTGCAGAAATCCAGCACTTACGATGCAGATGGTAGACAGTATATATAAAATCCATCAGTAGTCAGTCTGGATTCTCCGTCATAATTCTGTGGGGAAATGAGGCACGATTCAGCTGCTACTGAAGTCAATACATGTCTCCCCCAGGACTCCTCAGTGGGATTGGACTGAGTACCAGGGACTAGAAGGCATATCCATCTTTTCAGAAACCTGTTTCTCAAAATAGCCAATACAAGTATTTCAGCTACTTCCAGACTCATGGTCCATCTTTCCTTCCACTTATGGTCACCAGGTAAGGTCTAGAGCAGTCGTCTCTCTGGATGACAAAGGAATCCATTCAATCAACCAGATAACTGACATTTAGACAAGCATAGCTTGATGTCTGAAATTGCTTGTTTTGCTAGCACTTTTACGTAGAGCAAGCATGATCATGTACTAAGACAGTTATGTCAGTTAATGAGTGCTGCAAGATGAGAGAGCAGGCAGTGAGTCAGTTTTGAGTTACTGTCATGGTTTAACCCCAGCTGACCACTAAGCCCCACACAGCCGACTGCTCACTCCTCCCCAGTGGGATGGGGGGGAAAATCAGAAGGCTGAAAGTGAGAACACTCATGGGTTGAGATGAAGACAGTTTAATAGTTAAAGAAAAATCTGCAGGCACAAGCAAAACAAAACAAGGAATTTATACACCACTTCCCATGGGCAGGCAGGTGTTCAGCCGTCTCCAGGAAAGCAGGGCTCCATCACACCTAACGGTTACTTGGGAAGTCAAACACCATAACTCTGAACTTCCCCCCCTTCCTCCTTCGTCCTCCAGCTTTATATGCTGAGCATGACGTCATAAGGTATGGAATATCCCTTCGGTCAGTTGGGGTCAGCTGTCCCAACTGTGTCCCCTCCCTACTCCTTGTGTATACCCAGCCCGCTCACTGGTGGGCTGGGATGAGGAACAGAAAAGGCCTTGATGCTGTGTAAGCCCTGCTCAGCAATAACTAAAACATCCCTGTGTTATCAACGCTGTTTCCAGCATAAAACCAAAACAAAGCCCCAGACTGACTGCTCTGAAGAAAATTAACTCTACCCAGTCAAAACCAGCACAACTACTCCTGCTAAACAAGGTACATGTCACTTGTAAGAAAATGTCTGTCCACTGAGACACTCAGCACACGACTTTTAGACTTGGCTGAACAGAAGACTTAAAAGTCCTTTCCTTCTGGGCTTTTTACTTCCTCTCACCATTTATTTGTTTGTTTGTTTTCTTGTTCAGCTATGAATTCAATCAGCTCAACTTAAGAGAAGATGACGACGGCATTGGAATACCGAGAACTTGTACTTATAGAAAAGTCTTCCTGGAAATGGACATGATTTCAAGCCCAGCATGGCTCAAGTAAAGCTGTTTCTGCCCTGCACAGACAGTCACAAGAATGCTGTAAAAGACAAACATATTCCTCCTCTACATTTCAGTTTACGGTTTTATTTTTGCTGGCCTGGCCTGCAAAGCTGATATCTGTATAAGACTTAACTGAGAAGAAATGGAGTCCTTATTATTTGAAAGACACAGGTGAAAACTGAAATGGTGAAATGGTGCCCTTTATCTTGCTCTTGTGGCACATATGCAAATGAATGTCTTTTCATTTCTGAATACAGTATTTCCTTCTCAATATAATTTCATCTTTCCTCATTGATTAAATCAGAACTTTTTATCTCAATAATTAATACAGCCAAATGGATATGATTCTCTAAACATACCCATCCACCCACTTCATTAAAATTATGTCTGAGATGTCTTTTTTTTAATCAGGAAGAAAGGATAATATTTTATCTCCCTGTTTCCTCTAGTTAAATCAAAATGGCATTTTGAGGCATGGCTAAATGGTTCCTGTGGTACTAAGACTATCAGGAGGGACTCAAATGGGATTCAATAATAGCTGCCTGAAGAAAATGTGTATCCCAATGGCTGTACAGGCAAAGATGGAATGACTGTAATTCATCCCAGCCAAAGATGGCTGGCTGTGCTGAGACGAGGTGACTCAGAGAGTTATGAGACATTTTCTACACTGCTTACTCAAGAGATATGGCTTGGGTCTTCTTTACTTGAAGGTATAACAAGTGAAAAGTACTTTGCTTTAAGTTTATCACACAAGATCGTAAAATCGAAAATATAAAGACAAGGAATATGACATGTTCATACTACCCAGAGATCTTGGTTCTGCATAGTGCCAATCCTACACACACCGTTTTCCAAAACAGCCAGCAGGACTGAAGGCAGGTCCTGGCGAAGCAGCTAACACTGAGTAAACTCAATAATCTGTGGTAATTCAGAATAGGATATTTCTTACCTGGGATCGGCAATGGCCCACACTTTGAAAAATCTGGGTCTCTTCAGAGATGTACACCACAATGTGGTGGGTGGGAAGGACATGGTTTTCAGAAGTTACAACAGTCTACAAAGCAATTTCTTATACAGTTGTTTTTTTTTTCCTGTTGTTTATCCTCCTTAGGCAAGGCTAATTGGTTCTAAAACTCTCTACAATGCTGACTAACATCAAGACCACAAAAACAGTCCTTTCATCTTGTTTTCTCACCCTCTCACACAAGTTCTGGTTGACAAGTGGCCTTTGTAGTCAACTACTTTGTAGAACTTTTTAGTTACGAAGTCTGCTGGATCCATGAGATAAGAACTACAAGTTACACCGAAGACCAAGCAACGTCAGTCTCATTTGTACCTTGGAGATGAGTCTGAACATGATGTACATCACAGGGCAGCAGGTCATCTTGATGGTGTATCAAAAGTAATCTCAGAGAACACTGACATTTACCACAATGGATGAAATGCAATTCACTGAACATCAGCTTCTAAAACATAGACATCAGTTGCCAGGCTAGTCATCACTAATTTATCTTTATGATCAACGGAGAGGAATATGTGCAGTTCATCTCACCTATCATAGACATGATGAATCATAATCTACTTCTCTCGACTGACTGGAAAGGAAATCTAGGGTGAATAGTTCAAATGGAGCTGTCTAAAGAGGCGATTGTCCCACTGTATTCAGTATTGGTGCAGCCTCACCTCGAGTGCCATGTGCACTTGTGGGCCCCACCATTTAAGAAGGGTGTGAATGTCCTTGAATGTGTCCAGAGGAGGGCAACAAAGCTGGCGGAAGGGCTGGAAGGCATGTCCTGTGAGGAGAAGTTAAGGAGCCTGGGTTTGTCTGGTTTGGAGAAAAGGAGGCTGAGGGGCGACGTCATTGCTGTCTACAGCTTCATGAGGAGGGGACGTGGAGAGGGAGGTGCTGAGCTCTTCTCTCTGGTATCCAGTGGTAGGATGCATAGGAATTGTTCAAAGCTGTGCCAGAGGAGGTTCAGACTGGACATTAGGAAGCATTTCTGTACCAAGAGGGTGGTCAAACACTGCAACAGGCTTCCTAGAGAGGTGGTTGATGTCCCAAGCCCGTCAACGTTTAAGAGGTGTTTGGATAATGCCCTTAACAACATGAGTTAACTTTTGGTCAGCCCTGAAGTGGTCAGGCAGTTGGGCTAGATGATCATTGTAGGTCCCTTCCAACTGAAATAGTCTGGTCTGTTCTATTTTATTCTATTCTATTCCTATCCCAGCCTTTGATAAGAATCATTCTGTTGGGTGACCCATAGCTATAAAGGAGGCATGTGCAACCAGTTAAAAATAAACATGCAGACTTTTAGATGTCTAAAGACTGGCACAGATACTACCTTACAGTCCTTATTTTCCCCTTCTGCCTCAGAAGTATGAGATGCCAGCTTACAGGCATCGTTGAAGTGTTTTGAGAAACATGAACGATATGAGCTGTAAGCTATTACAATTATTCATTTCACTTACCAATGTCACAATGACAATTTTCTCCCCTGAGGACTGAAGGTACAGAATGCAGACTGGGAAAGAAAGGAAGAGAAGAGGAGGAGAGGTTGAAGATGTTTTGCCAGTGAGATTCCTCTACAGGGTGGTGTGGGAGGAGGATGCCGGTCAAACCTTGGCCTGAGCGGAGCTTACCCTGATGCGCAGCTGTTGCTCACAGAGGAAACATTAGAAGGCCAGGACAGAGATGAAATGAGGTGATGGCTGCACAGTCCTCATGGGACTGACTTGCTTGGCAGTGCTCCTCTGGTTTTAGGTAGGACCCAGAAGGTGCTGAAGAAGTTCATCTTCAAGTGCGTACAATATAAAATCCCTCCCTTTTGTATCCTGAGCATGCAAATATATGCACTCATATTGCTTTCTCTAAGATATGCACAGAGCAAAATCCCTTTGTATCCCATTGTGTGCTTTCTGATGCTTCATATTCGTATTTTCCATCAGCTGGAGAAAAGCTCTTCAAATTCACTTTATCAAATCTGTCCCTTTATTAATTGCATTGGTTTACACCAGAGATGCATCTAGCATTTCCTACCTTTGCCGCAGAAAAGGCGATAATAAGAACTAAGACACTTCATTAGCATAAGAAGAAATACAAGGAAAATGCTCATCACCTGAATGTGCATATAAGGTCATTACTGGCATTACAACATGACTTTTTAAGACTGATGATTTCTTTTTAATTGCACACAGAAGGTGATTCCATCTTTTACATCATAGCTTATGACCAGAAGCCATTTGCCAACAGACGTCACAATAACAAATAAACTTGAACTTGCTTTGAAATTGGAAAGATAGTCACAATATATACACTACTGTTTATACCAGCTACCCATGGGCTATCTGGGGAAAAGCAATTCCAATAAAATTAGCAAACGTTACAGAACAACATGCTGGCAAAATAATCTCTCTTAAGGCAGTATCCTGTCAAGTAAATTTAGTGAAGAAAGCCAGAACTGAATAAGGACATAGACTTCATTAAATTGTGGCTGAAAATTTCCTAACTAACAACTTTCCTCTGAAAAATATTTGTTTAGTGGAATTCAAACTTCCTTCTTTAATTCCCTGTCACATAGCTACAGCTGAAAATCTCTGTATTGCTATAAAATTTCAGATTCACACCCCCCCCCCCCAGTTTGGAATGAAAGGTCAGAAATGCTAGAGTTTCCCAGTGGTGGAAACTGCCATTCCTGAGGAGCTCAAAGGATGGAAATGAATTGGGAACATCATCCTTTGGGGAGGATGCAGGAAGGCCTACTGCATGTCTTTCATACCCCCTCTGAACAGAAATAAACTTGCAAAATGAACAAATTCTGTGGAAAAAACCCAAAGAAATAGCAAGAAGCTTCTGGATAAAGACAAGGAGAGCAGGATAGATCTACAGCAGAAGCCAAGTGGAAATTAGTCACCTAAATACGAGAATATACCAGAGTGTGCTGAAGAAGACCAAAAGATTTGAGGAGACCTTATCTATACCTCAGATCTTTACAGGCAGATATACTGACAACACTTGTTTCAGCAGAGTGAGGGAAGACTAGACTGCCTGTCCTCCTAGCAATATGCTGTAACGTACTCTGCAAAGTACAGCTCTCGCAGTCCTTATCGCTGTTAGGAAGTGAAATGGGTAGTGCTCAGGCATCCCTGAAGATACAAAGACAATAGAACAGTCCAGAAAAGAGACCTGCTTCAGATGGTGCTGCCCCAAAGGCATAGGTCTGTTGCTAGCCATAACCCTCCCCAGTAGCTGTTGCTCTGCCTGGGACTACCCAGACAAATGTCAGACACTACTAGCTCTAGCAGATCAGTGGTGTTATCCCAAATGACTGTCAAACACTGTAGGCTAAGATAAACCAGCATCCCCCATGGGGCAGAGGGTTACAGTTACTGGGGCGTACTGGGAGTGTACACAGGTCAAGGTTTCTTAGGGTGAACTACTCCTTTGGTGGGATTCAAGTCATCAAAGGTAGAGAAGAGTATGTGAGATATATTCATCTGTCTTTGCTTAACAGTGGTTATAACTAGGCATACCAGTGTCCATTATCTCACTCTAAAGTCAATATCTGAAACACACCATATAAATCATATTTAAAATTGGCTACTTTTTCTTTCCGTTGACAGTGGCAGGAGCTTAGGATGAGTAGTCATAGTGGGAAGCAAACCTATGGAGACACAGAAATCTGATCACCTCCAATACACAGAAAGGGAACTGGAGCCTCCCTTCTGCAGCTCAGCTCTTGATAATTTTAGACACATTAAAATGCAATTAAAGTGATCTATTTTTGTGTAACTATCTTATGGAGGATAGAGCTAAGGGTGACTTTCAGGCTGGTCAGGAAGAGGGGTGGTGATGCATCCGTATGTTATTGCGATGGTTACGTCAGGTGATCCAACAGCATCAAACTTATTATAATGTCTAGCCACTCACTTTGGTTTGTCAGCTTGTTATTCCTGCTTTGAAAGTAATTTAATGCAACGTACTGTCATGTTCTCCTTCTGCAAGAGTTTTTTGAAGGGACTGCTATGGTGGAAGAAACACAATCTGCTTTCATATTCTGCCACTGGGATTTGATAAGGAATGGCAGCAAATGTACTTCCCTCAGTGGTCCATCTAGTTGGTAGGATTACAGGTTTCTACTAGAGCTTAAACGAATAAAAGTCCTTTTAGGATAACAAGAGAAGTGGAAATATGAATTGAAGAAACATATTTGCATTTGCCATGTTATCAACCTGAAAACATGTCAACTGTTTCCCTGCAAAGTTTTTCTTATTTTTTGCTATTTTTGCATTTTAGAAATCTGAACACAAACATGTGCATACACACACATACGCACGCTAGTTAAAACTATGTCCCTGTGAACCTCACCCTCGTATTCTGCAAACCTAGACACTGAAAAGCACTGTGACTGTCAGCAAGATTCTGATGTGCTACCATTTTTTCTGCTTGTACCACTTTTTTGAAAATGAAGACCTGTGTCTTAGACTGCTTTTGAGTTATCATTTTTCACCACTTCCCTATAAAAAACAGTTTCCATCTGACCAGAATTACAAGGCAGGGGGAGAGGACGACGCTGCATCCACAGGGCTGGATGCTGAGTGTTGTTTCGTTATGCTGCTGAAGTGTAAGTGACCGCATCCCAGCACACCCTGGAGCCCTTGCGTGGGGGTACGTTGAGTTGGAGGCAGTGGTTGCAGAGCTGTCTGTCAATTCTGAGCTGGATAAAGCCCTGCAGACTCTTGCCAGTCAATACACACCAAAGCACCTCTGTTGGTCAGTCCCATTTGCAGCCTTGACAGATCTGCACCTGCAGATGCAGAGGCTGAGGAAGCCCTAAGGAGCTCCCAGACAGCCTCCTATGAGGCCAAGAGAGACCTTCTCTCATCTCCATGGCACTTTATAATGCTCTGAAAACTCTTGTACTACATAGACGAACGTACTTTCACATACCTGTGTCTTCATAAACAGAGGACTTCCAGCAAACTCCTTGAATTCCAGTTTTAGAAGATTGGAATTAACTTCTCCACAAGGATAATTTCCCCATTTCTGTCCTGAGCGTTTTGTGGAAAATCATATCCTAGGCCCAGGGAAGGACTGAACTCTCTCTTATCCACTGCATCTCAGCTGAATATAATCTGTTTTCGGAAGCTAGAGAAAGGAGATGTTTTTGTGGGCATATTGCTATTCCTGCAGCTGTAACTGCTATGGGAAGATGCTCAGAGGTCTTAGTAAGGGCAGAGGTATGTCCTGATGAGTGGACAAAGTGTAGGAAAGAGACAGCTCTGAGGGTCACCACACTGCTCAATCCCTTTCTTACGGGGATCTGCATAACTATCCACTGGTTTCCATGTGCCTTGTGGATGGAGAGAGTGGGTAGCCTGGGGTGGCTAAACTCTCTCCTCCTTGCCTTCCAGCCTGAGTAACCACAAATTCAGAGACAGTCACTGAGCCGAGTAGCTAAAAGGAAGGAGCTGTTGTGCCTCTGCATTAAAAATTATCTCAGTACAGCATCCAACTGCTTGCATGTTTGTGTCTGGCTGCCATGAAGCCCCCAGGGATGACCCCCAGCTGACAGCTTCGTGGCATGGCAATATCTCAAGAGAAAACAGTATCTCAAGAGAAATCCTGTTCTGTTGGTGCCTGAGCTGTGTATCATATTATTATCGATTTTACTATTATATATTATAACCTGATAGAGTGAAATTAACTTACTCCCGTCCCCCCCCAGCCCCCGTTTGTGGCATGGATTAATATGGGTAATATTCAGAGCGATAACAGCTATCCTGTGTATTGCCCTAATGCTGAAATATTAGATTATTTAAATGAGGGTGCTTAACCTCTTACCATCAATAAAAGCTTTAAATGGCAACTTTTGACATTAATTTAATATCTCTGCTTCTAAAAAAGTGGAAAATAAGAGGTGTTATCAGCTCACTTCTTTTTCCCCTGCAGCACAGTCTCAAACCAGCAGGTCTCTCAGAAAGCTGCACAGAAGGTGGGAAAAATGGGAGCAAGAGCAAGTGCAGCCACAGGGCAAAGGCAACTTCATTCCCAGCTGAGAAGACCTGGGTTTGACGGTGGTGCTGATGCCTTCAGGGATCTCTGATCATTTCACCTCTCCTTTGTTTCAACTTTTATCACTTAAATGTATCTTTTATCACTTAAATGTAAAAGGTCAGGAGCTGTATGTATCTTGCCTTTACTTTTTTCCTATTCTAAGCAAGTCAAGACCAGACCCTACCTGGAAGAAAAAAATCTGGGGACAGATTTATTTTAAAAGTACGCTCCCCTCCAGTAACTCAGTGATGATGGTTTCCTACATAAAGACTTGTGCAGATTCATTTTTAGAATATATGGAGTCTGGGGCATTGTGTGAAAAACGTAATTTATTTTTATTGTCTTTTAAAATTCAGTGCAATCCCAAGACACTCCCTCCTCTACTAGCAGCAATATATTCCCAATATACTCATTAGTGAGCCTTGGGAGAAAGAAAGTAAAAACACCTTCAGGAGATAAAAAGGGGAAAAGAAGGGAGAGTACAGAAGAAGCTCCAGCCAAGCAGCTAAGAATAGCAGCAATTCAGCTCACGCTAAAAATATCTTCATTTCCAGTGACGGGATCCAGACATGAACGCCAGTTTCACAGAAGCACAAGCAGTGAAAGTGTAAGCAAAGAAATGATGATTAAACAGAATTATAAAACTGAGAATCATGGGGTCAGAAAGCAGCAGCATTCCAGTTCCCATGACAAAGAAACCCAGCTAGCTGGGCTCACTCATAAAATAATAAACCAGGCCAGTGCTTTTTATATCTGATAGCTTTAATAGCTTGGGAATGTCAAACATGCCTTTGCCAGAGATTCCTCTCTGCTTTCCAAGCTCCTTTCAGCTCTCCATGTCAGCTCCGAGCTCCTGAACTCACCGCAGGTTTCCTGTGTTGCTTTTGGCAGAGAGCAGAACCGGAGAATTGACAGCGCTCCTGGGCGGCTGCCCCGGCGCTCCGCCACCCCGGCCAGCTCCAAGGAGCACTGGGGAGGCAGAAGAGCAAGGGGAAATTTCATTTCCTGGAAATATCTTTGCTGACTTGCAGCTTCCCCGTGCTAGCGTTATTATTTCAAGGCCAGAAGCAATTATGGTGGGTCCTAATTGCAGGATGCACATCGAGTTAGATAATGCTGAAGGAGGAGGGCAGGGAAGGAATATAGCCTTGCTAAACTCACCCTTGGAAAGATGTAGAAGTGAAATCAAAATGCTTTAGCTGCATAACATGCCTGGGTACACTCATGGGGACCTCCCCACCTGGGCAGCGTGCCCTGGCAAGACCTAACACCACAATTTTAATAGAGATTTGCTTTAGCAACTGTGCCATGACACTGCGACAGAAAAATTGGAAAAGCAGCTGACCTGGACTACCACAAAAGGGAGAGAGAGCCCAGCAGCACAGAAGAGCTCTGCTTTCTCCTTCTTCCCTGCCCTTCCAGGGAAAAAGGATGAGCAGCTCCCACTTCCGCACTCTGTGTCTGAACCCATAAGACTGAGAATAAACAGGGAGAAAAAGGCTGCCCTACCAATGCAGATCAGGGAAATAGAGAGGACCTTCTTGTGACTCCCCTTAGTCCTTGGAGAAAAACTTCTGGGGCTGGAAGACAGTCAAAGGAGCAAGGGAACACACAGCTCCTTTGCTGCAATGAGCCACGTTGAGAGGTGACCCCTGGTACCCTCATCCAGGTCGCTGTAACTGGACTCGGCTGAATTACAGTGAGAACGGCGGCGGTGGGACCCAAACTCCTTTGCGTGGACATATCCTGGAGTCCCAGCAGCACTGCAAACATCTCAGCCTGCAAATATTAGGAACAAAAAGATGGACAAAAGAGATACTTAAATGTAACTTTGGAGATGCTTAAACATCACTTCATGGTCTTTTTGGTGTCCTTTTTGTTTGTGAGTTTTTGGGGGCTTACAGCACCCTGGGGCAAAGGAAGGTCCTTGTGCTTATGGAAGGAAGACCTGGAAAGGTGAGTAAGCAGCAGCCAGGGTGCTCAGGGTAGTCCAGTATCTCACAGACTAAGAACGATGACGACCACAAAGGGAGGCAGGGCTGTCACAGATATGGCCATGAGTCCAGTTCAATCATGTTGCTATTCAATTCATACTAAATTGTCAAGTCTGTGAGCAGAATGATGCCGATAAAAGCTGAGGATAGCCGATAAAAGCTGAGGATAGCCAATAAAAGCAACCTGTGTTGCAGGTAACAGGGAAATAATCTGGCACATTGCTTCTTGCTTGTGGAACAAGTTACCTCTTAATTGGGTGCAGTAAAAGCCTGATGTATCCTACTTTTATGGCACCTCAAATGCACTAGAAACTGCTGCTCTGAACCTGGCCATGCCCATCCAGAACACAAGATATAAACGTCATTTTTTGGTTTGCTCAAGGTGTAAAGGAAACCAGGACTACCAGAACAGACGAAGCCCCAGGCAGTACACTCATGCTGCCCAGTCCCCTCACTCTTGCAGGGAATCTGGTGGGTCAAACCGAGCAGGTAACCAAAGAGCTCACATTGATCTTTGTTGCAGCAGTGAGACTGACTGATTTGTCTCTTCTCTACCTCTCTGAAACTTACTGGCACTTACTAAGTGCTCCTCATCTTTATCAAGACTGGTCAAAAAGCTGGATTTGAGAAGTACTGGAAGGCAATGACTCACAGACAGACGGACAGAAGTGCAGTTGCATAAGATTTGTCCTATTGGAAAAAAGGTTTAAAAATCCTGTCTACTAACTTTCTTGGTATTACCAAGATCACTTCAAAATAAGATAAAAATTAAAGATAAAGCAAAAGTGACAGCTGCTTAGAAGAAGCTATATTGGGTGTTTCCCCCATATTTCAAGTGACCAAAAGTCTGTCCAGTTTACAATAAAACTTATTTGTTAGGAAGTTTAGGCTGCACCCCCAGGAGCAGTTAAAATGTGCTTCTGTCTGGTGATAAACACTGTGAGTAACATTAGGAAAGTGCATCCGTTCTCAGATTGTCAAAATTTAGCTGCTCTAAACTGTAGCATTTTGATAACCGTAATTCATTCATAGAAGAACTATATCAAAGCTCTTGATAGGTCTTTGGACATCATGGTAAATCATCTTCCCATTTACAGATATTTGAGTGGTTATCTATGGAGTTCATTGTGTGCCAGAACATCCATGAATTATGTACTTCAGCCTATTTTCAATGTATCTGAACAGTGTCCCTGGTCATAGAGTAAGAGTACTGGAAAGTACCTCCTTCCTCATCAAATTAAACCTGATTGTCTTTCTGTATTACAAGGACTGCATTTAATTGTTCAGTCCTTTAAAATACATGAACGGCTAGTGTAAATCCCTTCCAAAGTGAATGAGCCAACAAACAAGCAATTTCACCTCCTGCTAAAACCTCCAGCATTTTCCAAATTCCTCCCTTCAGCTTCTCCCCAGCCACTACTGAAAACTTAATGGTCCCCATAGGTTCTCCAGAAGGAAAATAAAGGTCAGAGTGAAGGAAACATGGAAGTTTGTCCCATGCCTTCCCCATTTTTGAAGCTGCAGTATGTGAAAAGGTGAATTACCACGAAGACCAGCACTCAGTAAGGTGACCTCTCTCTCCTCTGTTTCTAAATGGCCTATGTGTAGTTTGGCCATTTTTTGCCTACAGAGCACATGCTGTTACAGCAGCTAAGAAAATGGAAATTTAATAGTAGCTGTGTGGCTATTTTGAAGACCTGGTTCCATCCCAGGAAATCCTCTATTCCATCCAATTTCCCCTCTGGGAAGGGATCCATGTAGCTGTTTAAAATGCTAGTATGGCATTATGTCCGTGTCCTGGACCTCTCTGACCACTGCTGTGGCAAATAAAGCAGATCAACCCTCCTTTCTCGGTTTGGCAAGAATAGTGCTGGAAAACAGCACTGGAAGGAAAGGACAGAGAGGACTTCGCTGATCATGCCTGTGCTCAACACTGACTCATTTCCAACTCCTCAGCTTGCCCCAGGCCAACAGGCTTAAAGCTATGTCAGTCTGTAAGACTGCAAATCTGTAGGGTGTTAAAGTTACCAGCCAGATTTTCATGCTGAGATCGCTCTGCCTGCCTTTTAAAAGCTTGTGATGGGTGGGGGATGCTTTGTTGCCTATCAGGTTAGAAAGGTTTAGAGGAGACAGGTCGCGATCTCTGTGTTCATCCCAGGCACCTTCATTCTCTGTTTGAAGCGTGACGGCTCAGCCTGTGATCGGGCTGCCTGCCCGTAAATGAAAAGCATCAGAAAGTATCTTTCATCAGGCTAAAACTGAAGGAGATAGTTTTACAGAATATATATA
>NW_009594088.1:13281-19576 GCF_000690535.1 Cariama cristata | reverse complement strand
TCTCCATGCTAAAGCTTGACCTCCAGTAATGAAGTCTGAAATTAGCTGTTTCCAAGAAACTTTCATTCATTTAAAAACTCAAATCTTCCTTACTGTTTGGAAACGAGCAAATATATTTTCTTTTCTTTGCAGCTTCCAAGTTCCAGAACTGGAAGCTGGACTGAATTTGGCAGCCCAACATTTGAAATAATAATAGAAAAAAGTAAAGTGCTTGCAATTCTATTGCAACAAAATTGAATAGACTGTCTCTTCAAATTTTCTTTCTCTGTCTGTGATAGGATGCTGTTTCTTTAAGAGGATGGATCTCTGAAAACATTCTCCAGGACTGTAAATGTGAGAGGAAAAATATGATGTCTGGGATAGTTTCATGCAAATACACGCCCCCCCATACATAGTTGTAAGTAAACAGAAAAAGTCTTGCTAGCTCTGTAAATCTACTGTTCGTTTCACAACATCAAACAAATATTGTTTGTTATCTTTGCATATCAGTAATATTCCTATTAACTTCCATTCATACATTATTGTTGTATCTCTGTCGCTAGAGCTGGCTGGACCTTTTCTTAAATTTGAGGGCAGAAAGAGAAATATCTGATACTGTTTTAATTCTCATTTCTCATTCAGATACACTTCTGCTGAATTATCTTTCCAGGATATCTATCAAACCCAACTCCAGCTAGCCTGCAGGGGTAGTTCAAACTTCCTAGCCACTGGGATCGTACGTGGGGTTCGTACTGGGCCTCAGGCAGCCTTCCGTCAGTGGCAGCAGTGCCGAGCACGCACTTGTGCGTCTGCCCCAGGGAGCGAGGCTGCTCCTGGAGAGGGACAGGGAGTGGAAGGGCTGCTTGCCTATGCATGGCCGGACATGGGGCTGGGGAGAGCAAGCAGGAGGATGAAAGCAGAGCAACAAATAGGGATGGACTTCAGGTATCCAAAAGGATATCCAACTCACCTGGCTCTTCCAGAGGTGACTGCTGTCGTCGTCTGTGTCATGGCAGCAGCCTGTAGGCAAGAGGAAGGCACTCAACTCTCAGGACAAGCTTCTCTGCGTGACTGATGGTTCCCATCTTCTCTGGGGAAATGCTGGCTGCAGGGAAGCCTTCTGCAGGCTTGATCCAACTGGTGGGCCACCAAGCCATGTCACATTGCATCACCTGCTCTTAATCCCTCTAATGACAGAAATGCAGAGACCACCCAAGATATAGCTATGCACAAGATCAACTACCAACTTTTTATCTTGCACCGTATCGTGATGCAAGATCCACCAAACACTGTTGAAAAGGCAAGCACAGGCTCCTACCTCCCCCTCCTGAGGCATCTTCTAGCAAAAATATTGTAGATGGCTCAGCTGAAGGCAATGCAGGTTTGCAAAAAAACTGAATGAAAAGCCTACAACACTTGAGAAGCTTGAAGTGTGTAGGAATTTAAATGTGGTCCCTGCTATAGGGCAGATCAGTACTGAAGAAAGCTGCAGTGCAAGGCTGGCTGGGAGGAAGCAGTGTCCATTTTTCAGGAGCAAAGCGACTGCAGGTCTGCAGCTCTTGTGTACTCACAAGTCTGAGGCCAGTAAAAATGACAGGTGGATAAGGGGTGAAGATTAGGCCCCTTTGTCCTTTCTGACTTTACTCTCGGAAACAATTTAAATTTCAGTGGGAATTCTTATTCTTAAAGCTAAGACAGTCCTGTCCTTGAAAGCTGGTAGACCTAATTATGAGAGGCTTATAGGGATGGTGAATAGATCATCTTTGCTTCTTGAGTTAATCTTGATATATAATGCATGGCAAATATTGTCTTGTTTCTTTTAAAAACTGTCAGTGAGAGGAAATTCCAGAGATGGGAAATGCAATCTTTCAAAGGATTAAGAGAGAACTAACTAACATGAACCAGATCATTAGCTTTGTATTTTCTGTTCCACCTTGTGATGCCCATATTTCACTCATGAGGATGAGTTGGAACGACTCCAAAAACTAAGTGGAAATTAATTTCTCAAAGGCTGATCTGGAAGTTAAGATGCATTTCAAAATCACTTGCTTTACAGATCCCATCCATTTGCCCTGAAGAAAGAAAAAATAATGCTTTATGTAGCAACACGAAGTACAAGTTAAAATGAATATGGGTGAGCCACTACAGGAGGCTCAGCGGGGGAACCAGCCAGCAACCCAGCACTGCCGTGAAATGCTACATCAGCCGTTGTGAGGGTGCATTTAACATGTTTAAAACAGATCCTTAAACCAGAGGATTTTTTAGAGGAAGCTAGGAGGACAATGCAAGGAGGATTGTAGGCACAGAATTTTCATAGAAGATTTTAAGATATCAAAACTAGGTTTTTGAAGAGGCCCTCTATATTATGAAATCCTACATTACAGAAAATTCAGGAAAAAAAATCAAAGGTTTGATTTTGCTTTCAATGTTATGTAGTCTAATATAGACTATTTAAGAACCTATTTCCAAAATGAAAGCAACACTGATAAAATGTTAAAGCTCTTCTCTTCCTCTGAAGCATGATTTTTATGATATATAAATTGTAATATTTCTAAAATATCAAACTTACGGAGGATTTGATTACCAAAAGAATAATTTTTTTTGTGACAGAAAACTGCTTTGCAGAAGGTTTTGCAGAGCTATTTTACAACTAGCTTTAACATAAGCAATTTCAATTGCAAACAAAAAAAGAGAGAGGAAATTAATCAGGTGTTCTTCGTTGTTAGAAAGATTCTCTTCTGAACATATCTGAGCTCCAGATAAATACAGCAGAATTAGGAATGTTGTGAGATCGGATTCTAGGCTCAATCTCAAATAACGTCCCTAATTTTAAGGCTGAGAAGTAAAGGGTAAAATACTGGTGGTTTGAGTTATGAACACACTTAAGGTCTTTGCTGAACTATGATATGAGTCTAATGATGATAAATATTGTGAAAGTGATTAAAGCATGCTTGCATAGAAATGCATGTGTATTAGTAATATTACGTAATTAAGGTCCTTGCATTCTTCCTAGCTATGCTTATAGGTAGGTAAGAGGAATCACAGTGAAATTGATACCTTCATTTTCAGAAGTGCTGAAAAACCATCTTCTGCCACTCTCTTCTGTGTGCCGTGATTATATTTAGCATCACCAGACATCTTGTTTAAAGTTACAGGGCAGCTGAGCAGTGGCATAAGTCATCTGGCTTCATATCTAACCTGCAGATCATTTGGAAGGAATTTCTCCTGGCATAGGATAGGGAAGAAAGGATCAAGTACTGCAAATATGATACAAATCGTTTGATCCTGACACTTTGTACCTTGATTCACATTGCAAGTGAAAGTATGCCTTGGGGTAAATAAAATGCTGATGCTGCAAAATAAAGTGTCAAAGTCAGTGTGGATTTTAGTAGCACTGGATGTTAGCACTGACATTTCAGTGTGTCAGACTTGTGAGATGAGTTACCACGTGCCTATCTAATTGAGAAACATGCCCACTAAACGAGAGCTAAAGACTGAATGGGACTGACTTGTTCCCTCCTGCCTTAGGGAAACACCAGAGCAAGAAGGCAAGTTGGCCAAACTCTATGGAGAAATGCTTTGCATAAATGCAGAACTGAGGTTTCCGAAGCTGCTGTGTAAACCCCTTTCCTAAGCTTTAAGCTCATTGAAAACAGAAAATGCAGTACCCATGAAAAGGCTTCCCTTTGTTCCAGTCTTAAAATGTACCTTTTCATCTGGTTGAACCTATTTGCACTGACTTAAAGCAGTAATTGCTAATGATTCTTCTGGTTCAATGTTATTCTGGACAAATTATGGCAATTATCTAGATCACAAATATATGTAACAGTCTTTGATACTTTCTGTAATTGCGCTTGAAGTTCAAATGCCTGATGTTTATTATGGCCTATTCCATTAAGGATTGTTCCAAGTAAAGTCAATGGCAAAAGTCCCAGTGACTTCAGTGATGAAGGTTCATACCCTTAGATAAGGTTCATCTTACCTCAGAGGAAGATTTTGTTTTCTTTTAATTCACTAGATGGTAGCAGTGTACAAATTGTGTATTTTTTTTTTTTTTAATTCTGATAAGACTCACAGAACCTTCCTTCATTTCCCAACCCATTCTTTGTCTTGTACTAGGGACTTGAAGGGAAAGAAGACAAAAGGTTTTAAACATCCTTCTGAAGGAATGCCAAAATTTGTGCCATCATCCAGATGTTTTCTTGTGATGTCAGAAGCTGGACTGTGTTGGAAAAATACAGTTACTGATGGTCAGATAATGACAGCAACATCTAAGGCTGAGCTTACACACTTTCATCCGGCCAACGTACACAAAGAGAAGAAAGAGACATTACATTTCCATTAGTTCTATATCTCTTCCACCAGTTTTTACTTAATTCTCTGCAACATGCCAGGCAGCACAATTAAATTAATGTCCGTTATGATAATAGTTGGTCCTGGGAAAGTCACTGTGCTCAGCAAGGGACAATCCAGTTGACAACAGGCAAGAGGACTTGGGCTTCCAAACTACTGATCTGGAGTAGGATTGTTGCTGAGTGTAATCCATTTATGTCAACAGTAGATGTGCAGATAAACAAGAAAAGGTCGTTTGAGACAATGTTGCTGTTTCGTACACTTTTGTCCTACCTAATACACTGCACACGCTAGGGTTAACCTCCTGATCTGCATGTTGCTCCATAAGCATTAACAGTTCTTGGGAGGGAGGACGGGAAAATTTTAACAAAATGTTGGCAGTCTTGCTCCAGCAACAAGAAGTTGTTTTCAGACAGGTGGTATAGCCCTTGACATCTCACTTTTACCACTGGCATGCCCTGTGCCTTCAGCGACGATGGCCGGTCCTGAGCGGTGCCCTGAGGGAGCTGCTCGCAGCCAAATGTGCCACTAAAAGGGCTGCTTCCTGCCAAAATGCCTCTCAGCATCTTTCCGGAGTCTATATCCTCTGGTTTCTCCTCTATTACTCCCCATCTCCCTCTCTCATGGTTTGCGCTACTATTCAGGATCTTCCAGTTTATTACACAGTTACCACAGTGCTAGGTTTAGCCAAAAATTAGTTCCAGAGAAGGTGCTGTGCTGTTACGGCTGACCTCTCCGTTGGTGTTACAGCTTATCAACGACAGAGGCGGCTCCTCTCCAAGGCTGCCTGTTCCTGCCTGTCTGTGTCTTGAACAATCACGGCCGAGCAAGCCGACTGTCTCGGCTAGTGCAGCATCTTGAAACTAGCTCAGTATGTTTAAAAATCTACAGCACTCATAGCTCTAAATTTCATTCCTAATAGTTCTACTACAATATATCAGAGATGAATGATGGAAATTTGAAGTGGTCTATCAGAGAGACTTTTTTAGCCTAAAAATACATGATGCTAAAAAAGATGAAGATATTTATGTACTGATAGATAATGACCAGAAGTAGTAGAGATACGATTAGTGCAACACTCCAGTGAGTAGCTAGAACTGTAGTTATCCAATATCCCCATCTGATCCTAGTGGGATGCAGATAGGAGCCTTATCAAGAGACCTCCTGACTGAATCAGACAGGCTGATACTGAGATCACTTTGCAGAAGTTGCTGTATATAAAGCTTGCAGCAAACGTTATTTTCTGGGTGCACAATGAAATAAATCCAGGGGACGTTTGCAGGAGAGTTTTCAGAATTCCTTCAGGCAATGACTGTGGAAGAGAGACTGTAATATAAGTGCACTCTTGCTTTGTGCAAAGCACAGTGAGATAGGTGGAATTAACATTGATGGGAGAAAGCAGACTCAATTTTCATGAAGATGTTTAAATATCTGATATCATTTTGCCAAGTTGAGTGGCAGGAATATACTGGGGTTTATACTTTATTTTTGGCAGCAACTGAGATACTGAATTTTAAAATGCATATGCAGATAAAAAAAAATCATTGTAGATGGGTGTCATACCTTAACGACTTGTCCATTTTATGTCTTTGTATAATATCTCGGGTAATATGAAACAATTTCCTAGTCAGGGCCACAAAAATCATCCTAGAATATATGATACAGATGATTATAAAACAAGACAGTTGAGATCAGATTTCCATTTTCTTTTGGTTCTTGTCATTTCATAATTGATAACAAAACTTTCAAAATCAGGGTCCTAATCTAAAATTTCAGCAAGGAAATGATTCACACATGGAAAATAACAGGCTATGCTGAAAATAACAAATAAAATCCACCAGTTCATGTTGCACATATGTGAATGAGAGGAAAGCAGGTTATGTGCTGATTCCATGTCGTACTGGTTCTACAACTATCACTTAAGAATTAATAAAACATATAACGTGATTCTCTTGCAGCTATA
>NW_009594088.1:0-13250 GCF_000690535.1 Cariama cristata | reverse complement strand
TGGCTGCTGCTGTGGTGATACATTGCAATAATATGCCAATGATGATATTGCAGTAATAAATGATGGTAATATACCATCGGATCGTCATCACTCCCATGATGTACTATTGCAATACATCATCAGGCAATAGAGTTTAAGTATTAGAGGAAGAGGCAAACTTACACTGAACATGGAGTAGGACATAATGTACTGTATGCACTGTGTATGTGTGTTAAGCAATATCTCTGCATGAAATGTATGCTGCGTATATGGGTTTTTCTTACTCGTTTGAATATGTAAAATCTAAAGGGAATGTGAGTGTTCAAACAACCATAGAATAGAATCATTTAGGTTGGAAAAGACCCTTAAGACCATCAAGTGATGTAGCTGCTTGGGAATCAGCTCTCCAGATTTTCACCATCCTGCATTGCACTGTGAGTGTTTTGGGTGATTGCCTCTTGTAGCATTTGTACACCAAAATGATAGGTAGAGCCTTGGCATGGTAGGTCAGGGTCAGCAGGCTTTCGATTTAATTTGTGACTGCTTCTCAGCTTGTTCCTAAGACAGTGATTACTGCCGGAGGGCTCTCAAACCATTTTGTGAGCACCAACCAACTCTTCTGCAATAATGGTATAATATTACACCTGATATGCATACAGATAGACCAAGTAATTGGAGGGAAAAATTGAAGCTATTTCTCATTCCTTGTTCTTATTCCTTATTTCTTTCATTTGGCAGCTGTCTTAACGGGAAGCTTATACAGATGTAAGGCCTCACAGCAGTGACATTTTCACTGAAGTCTTCTCAGATGACATAATTCATACATTAATCTCCAGTGAAATTTCCTGAAGAACTGATGCATCCTAGCTCCCAAACAGTGATGTGAGTTTGGGGAGTCACGCTGAGTCACCTGCCTACAGGTAGGTTTAAAAAGAAGGGAAGATTTTACTGTGGAAGCCAAAGTGGCAATGCTAAGACATTAGAGTCAAGGGAAGAGACTCCTTTTTAGTTAGTAAAGTGCAGTTGCAGAGGTTCAGTTTTGATGACAACAGACCAGAGAATTAAGCTATGCACTTTAAAGATTTTTCTTAGCCTTTCTGATACTGAATTTCTCCAGAGGAATTCAGTACCAGCCAGCTCTGTGATCAATAAATATGCTATTGATGGAAAATGAGAGAAGAACTTAAAGAATCATTAAAGGTCAGCTGATTTGTCCCTAAAGCTCGTATGGTCAGCATCTGTTTACTACTTAAGAGTCACAGACTGAGATTGTGAAATTCATCTGGGAAAGAGGTTTGATTTTGTATGACTGGCTGAAATTTTTATGTCCTAACATTGAAGAATATTAATTTGTAGGAGATGGTGTGAGTAGCTTCTGCATGAGCAATCAAATTAGTCACTTCTGCTTTCACTGTTCTTTGATGTAAAACAAGTAAGATCATTCTATTTAAGTTCAAATAAAAAACCCCAAGCCAACTAAAGCATCACTCACAAAGCTTGGAGCACTGCCGTTTCATCACCCAAAATGCTGCTACTGTAAATTTGGTTCAGCTACAAAGATTGCATCTTTCAGTACATTATAAATAAACTTTTTAGGATACTATTGCAAGAGTCAATGCCACATGCTGGAAAAAAAGCAATTAGAAGAAAAGAAAGCTAGGAGAGGTGAGGATCTCCAAGTGTAATATACATGTTGTAACCCAACAGAGCATCCAGAGCCACAGGGGCAAACTGCTTTTCCTGCTGGTTTTGAAACATTTTGTCTGCTTTATTAACTTCCAGTGGTGATAGTGGAACTACAGCCTCAGATGGAAAAAATAGCCACCTTTAATATAAAGATTCCTAGTGATGAAAACTATCACAACCTTCATTAAATTGTTCCTCTGCTTAGGAAGCTTCACTGTTAGCAACTTGAAATATATGTCTGGAGTACGTGCAATTTGGGTTGCTTAAAGTTGAAGCAATTTGGGTTCCACTATATATTTTTGTTTGGCAGAGGTTCCTGCTTTCTGGTGGCTTTTACCTTTCCAGTTATTTACTCTACAGCCAAGTTATTGTATCTCTTTCTATTCCATTTGACCTTTTAGTGCACCTATTGATTTATTTTCTTTTAAACTTTCCAAGTTCATAGTTTTATTTTGTCAGCTGTATAGCAATGTTTCACTGAAGCCTAAGTGTATTTATTAAAAATCTCTTCCTCTATCAACTAGGTTAATAATCTAAGAAGATTAAAGTTATTTCGAGAAGATATATTTTTCATACTGTGTTGATCATCATTAACAGTAGCTTGCACCTTACCGTCTCTGTTAATTGAATAAAATATGAGCTTTTCCTTTGTTTTCCCAGACTGATGTCAGCCTGACAACCTCTGTTACCTCAGCCATCTTGCCTATACTTGTTAATAAACTAACAAGAAAGTAGCATTCTTTAGTTTTCTGGAATTCTCCCCTGTCCACGGGTTACTGAAAAATCAACATTAGCTGCCAAAAAAGCTCCTCAGCCAGCTGCTTTAAAATTCCTCAATGCAAATTACCCAGAACTTGTGATTTAACTACAGTAGCTGTTGATTAATATCCTCTTTAGTTACAGTAGGAATAGAAAGTATATTACTATCATCATATAACGAATACATCATCCTTTCTGCCCAGTACAGAACAGACATCTTTCTTGAATTCTCTCGTGTTGTTACTAAATAAAAGAGAAGTATCTATTCTTTCCGTTTGGGAACAGACCTATTGGTCTGTTTCAAGTTTGGGTTTTTTTCCACTCCAGAAATGTCTTCTAGAACTGTTCCCTTATTAATGTTCTCAACTACGCATTTTTGGTTTTCTTGTCAATTATCTGTCCTCTTTTACTATCAAATTTGTCTTTTTCCTCCTTATCGGTAAGACTTACTTTTACGGCTGCATTCACTTCCTTCCTGCTCTAGAGGTGTTTGATTTATTATGCTGAGCTTATTCTGTTGTGTTTTTACACAGCTACAACATTCTTTCTCCTGTTAAGATATTCTTAAATAGTTCTTACAAAGCTCTCATATTTTCTGCCTTATTTCCTTCTTCTAGTTGATTTTGCTCATAATGCTTTTTGGCTTTATAAAGCCAACTTTCTCAAGGCACCACTGTATACTGTACTGGTTCAAACTTCATTTTGCTTGCATATAGCAACATTAGTTGAATTATTACCACTGTTATGTCAATAATGAAGCCAAGACTAGTCCTCGGTGTAGGTATTTTCCCTTCATTTAAGAGCACATCAGAAATAAGCAAAAATCACACATAAAACTAATTCACTCACTCTTGACACTGAAGTCTTCCTTTCTGGTAAAGGTTCCTCATCTTTCCTACAGGAAAGACCTGGCTGCTGAGTTAAACCAGGAGAAATGCCAACCTCACCAGAGGAGTTTTACAGCTCCCCGTGGGATATGGCAACTCACTCCAGCTGGGCCCAGGCACAAATCCTCCCTCCCTCCTCCTTCCCCCATGGCAGGGTTCCCTGGCAGCCCCTGAAATGAGGACAGGCAGCTGTGAGGTCTCCTCTGCCAAGGCGAAGAGCATTAACCCTCTTCTTATCACCTGTCTGACGGGGTCGGTAGGACTGATGAAGGAATCATTCAGACCCTGCGGGCTCTGCCCCAAAGGTGCCTGGCGTCAAGGGGAAGCTCTCCTCGGTGAATTCTGCATTGGGCTGACTTCAAGCCTGTGCTGATGTTGGAGGTAAAAGATCAGAGCTTGGCTTCTTAATAGGCTGCCTTTTGCAAGTTTCTCTGCAGCACTCCTATTCACTCAGCTGCTGGCTGACAGAATAAGCTGCTTTAAGTATTTGTGTCTATTTGGAGCAGGTTCAGGCTGCTCGCTGTTTCAGTTTGAGGGAGAGAACGATCTGATATTCCCCACTGCTCCCTCTCCTTAAAGCCCAATGTTACACTCTCAATACAATGCCCCTATTTAGTTTGGTTCCCTGGACTAAAATGTCTGCACACTGTTTTCCTCACTTGCAATTGTGTTTGAATATTTACTCATAGCTGCTGTAATTGAAAATGGTTAATGTGCAATGGCTTCGCTAGGTGATTAACAGATCCAATTAAGGCTGAGTTCAGTATCTGTTCTGTTGCTTTGCAGAGGACCAAAACTGGCTTACATCTTAACTTCAAACCTGATTAGAGAAAAAAAATCTTTCAGAAGTTCTTTCCTAGTGTATCTCCTCTGTCTCTGAAAGTGCTTGGATTTACGTGTGTATCTTCAGCAGTTGAACAGCAATGTAAACAAGCGAAACAGCCAGCAAAGGCAAACTGCTCCTGCCAAGGGGCTGCTCGGTAACTCTGCTGCAGGCTGTTCGAGTTGTGCCGGCTGCCGTGAAGTGGCATTTCTGTGGTCACATCACCAGCCCTCCCTAGCCCACGCCAGGTTTAACGAACACCCGCTTCGTGGCAGTGTGCTGTGGCTCAAGCGGTCATTAAAACTGCCCACCAGTCGTCAGCGTGGCCCAGCGCTGTGCTCACCTCCGAGTGAGTGCAGGATGCTGCGGCCGCTGGAGCTGGAGCGGGTACCGACAGCGCGGGCTCTTTGCCTCCTCGCTTTGCACAGCTGAAACTTCCCATCCCACATGAAGTCTGAAGTCAGGCTGTGCATCCAAATACGACTGATGGCATGGTATGTCAAATACATTAACAAGGCTTCTTTTTAGCTGCTCTTCCCCCTTTTCATCCAAAAAAAGAAACAATTCTTTCTATTTTGGAGCTTAGGCTGTAGGCTTAAATACTATATATACACGAACTTTCAATGTGTGATACTGTATTTATTAAAACCATGGCAAAGAAAATATATAGAATGCTTTCCAGATTCCTCCCCCTCAGTCCTGCACCTGACACTAGGCACCTATTGTAGAGCTAGGAATACTCTGTCCCCATATCGAGGTTTTGACAGTAGCTTGCTTTTGTGATTGCAAGTGAGTCATTAAAAAAAAAAAAGAAAGAAAGAAAAGAGTTACAGCAAATTAATAAGTCTCTTCTGCTGAATATGTTATTTCTATTAAAATTTTAAAAGAGTTTGAAGTGACAGTAAATGTGGTCTTATTTTAGAATGGTTTCCATAACACTACACAACAGTTGCCAATGGCACTTATGCCTTCTCGTGCATACATGCACAGCTATTTAGCTGACAACAGTGTTTAAGCCATTAAACAAGATAATATTGCAACTGTTATGCAGTGGTAAAGCTCACTCTTGAAAGAAGTATTTGGTGTCTTAGACTGAAAGTTGACTTTTGTTCCATATTCATTTATATTTTCTTTATTAGAAATGTATAATTTAATGTAATATTCAAGGCCTTTAGGGTATACACTCTGTTACCTATAAAACATTCATGCACATTGAGCACTTTTTTGGTGCCAGTTCTTGGCTTTGTACATCTGCTATACAATACTGAGTATTCTAACTAACAACATGCCTTAATTGAGTTTAGGATTTCGAGTCATTTATTTAAATTTAGTAGTGTGAATAATTTATTTCAATTTACATTTTAATTATTTTACCCACTTTTTTGGGAGTAACCTCATTTTCTAGCTTCTAAAAAAATAATCGACATATGTTTACTGCAGCCACATTCACACTTACTAAATTCTCTGAGAAGTTTAGTTCCAAACTGAGAAATACTAATGAATTATTCATACGTTAGGCATTAGCTGGAATTAAATTAGAATGTCCAGATCTAAAAGAAACCTGACCTTCTAATAACCAACAGTCCCTAAAGCTCCCTAAGGATTGTTCATCTGCCATGGCAAGTTGGACTAAGCTCCATTTCAGTGTGGCAAAATATGAATATTTCTGCAGTCAGTGTGGGTTTATATGTTTTTATTTACTACTATATGTTATTATTTATTACCTGTATTTGACCAGTTTATTGGGACATCATGCATGGCATGGAGTTCCTTGTGCTCTTTCCCCAGGAGTATTTATAACCCAAAGAAGGATGGGTTTTTGTTATATTAGTTTTCTTTGCAAAAATGGACTAAACAAGGCACTTTTTGCCCGATATAACTAACAGAAAGTGAAGGTCTGAGATAGGCATTGCATTTCCAGCGGGTGCTCGTTGTAGTTAGGGGCCTCACAAGCGAGGAAACAGATACACACCTGTACATACAAGTATCTAAATGTGTGGCACCCTCACAAGTTCACCAGTGTGCCCAGAGCTCAGCTGAATTTACACAAGCTCCAGTGTGGTGTGTTGGTTGTGCATTTGCTGGGAGAACTGCAAGGAAGTCCAGGCTCAGAGGACTTATATCCTCAGAAATAAATGGGGTCTTGGGTGGGAAACTAGCAACAATTTAGAAAGCATTATTTATTTATTCACTGACAAAGAAAGCTAATTGCCCATTCTCTGAAAAATCTGCTTTCTTTAAAGGTGGGCCTGAAAAATGCAGGCAACCCAAAACAGACCAAACTAGAAAAGTGCCAAATGGATTAAAACTCTGGGTTTGCGGTGCCAAGCCTGTTGGTTGCCTGCCCCGGGTCGAGGGTGGCTGGGGCACACAGGCTGCCCGATCTGCTGCCCTCTCCGAGTCCTGCAGTGCTGAGGTGAGCACCAATGTCCTGCTAATTTTATTTGCAGATTTATGTGAGACTTTAAAGGCTTCTGCTCATATCTGAAATATAAGCCCTGAGCAGTTATTATCAGGGAGCTATAGGCAGGCATGGGTTTACCTAGTTCTCTCGCTGTTTCCTGGGCTTTAGCCGCAGACCTTTTTCTTGCAACCACACTTGTCAATAGTGTAACTCAGTCCACTGGAGCTCTTCAGATACATCATTATTTGCATGGCGCAGTCTTCAGGACTCATCGGTTTAACCCACGAAGTGCTGCTGCTGTTTTCACTACTGCTCCCCTGCTGCACACAGAGATGAATCAAGGTTGCTCATCTGGGGCGCAGCTTGGTAATTTGTTCACCGAAGAGCATCCGTAACAGTTGTCTCCAATTCTTTCACGGGTTTCTAGCACATTCAGCCTCAGGGTCTAACCGAGTCCTAACTTTAAGACATACAGTATGATCTGATTTTAGAGGAGCTTAGGATCTAAGAAAATATTTAACGTCTGACTCCAGCTCTTACAAAAGGTCTTTCTCAGTGGCAGCTGCCTGTACAGGTTTCAAAGTGTTAACAGGAGAAACACTGTCCCCATTTTATAGACACTTGTTAGTGACTGAGAAGGCCAAAATAGTTTTATAACCAGAAAAAGATGCCTTCAACAAAGGGCAATGAAAACCACTCAGCATTAAATATGTGAGGATTTTTCTTTAGTGACAAAGTCAATTTGTGACATTTTGCCATCAGTCCTGTGTGCAGGCATGCATATAGACATGCACCTGTGTCTCGAGTTGTCTTTTTTTTCATGATCTTTTCCCAATACAATGTAAATATAAGCAAAAATATATGCATTGGTTTCAGCCTGAATGTCTTTGTTCCCTGGATTTCTATGTACACATATATCTATTATTCAGCACTGTCTTTTTTTACGCACACATACATTTTCACACACACAAGTGCGTCCAGAGATGTTATGATCTCCCTTGCCTGTCGATCTATAGCTACACAGATGTTTCTCTAGGTAAATAAATTTCACCACATTTTACTTTAAAATGTAATTTTTTTCAAATTCACTTTTACTGCTAAATATAGTACATAATGGCCTGCCCATAAATGAACACCTTGAGAATGGAAAATGGTAAGCTGGAAATATTTTTAATAATAAAAGTCTTAGGCTTTAGCTACAACAAACTACATGCTTATCTTTGTTTTGAATATCAATTGAGATGCTATTCAAAATAAGCCTTTTTTTTCAGCTGTAGAAAAAAAATCCCAGCTGAGCAAAAGTTGGGTGTAGAGGAGTCTGAAGTGAACCAGTGATCCGGTGGGCTATGATTCAGGTGCAGTGACAATCATCTTGGCTGAAACAGTGAACTGGAGCTTTCTGGAGCTAAAAGAACACTCTGCAGCTTGAACCGAAGAGGTGGCAGTGCTGCTGAGAGCTGCACTACGTGGGACTTCTCCCTGACCAGGCGGCCGCCCCTGAGGTGACACAAAATTCATTTTGAAATTGGCAAGTTCTCTGCTTGGGAAAGGTTTGACATGGGTTGTTGTGGGGTGCAATGAATGTTCAGGCTGTTTTCTCTGCATCACAGTCTGCGACTTCCAGCTGAAGGAACTGATTAGTTCAGCAGATGGTTAAATACCTTGTTGAACCAGAGCCATATCCGATTTTCTACACGTGGGGAAATAACTTGGGGAAGGATTATGACAAGCACAAGGCTGTGGACTTCTGAGAAGTGAGGTGTCCTGGAGCCATGTGCAGGCGCTGATGGGGACAGTGCCAGCCATGGGGACATGACTGCTGTGGGACGGGAGCCCCGGCTGGGGCTGGGGGATGCAGCTGCCGCAGGCACTGCGGGGAAGAGCCCCACAGGGCACTTCGGCGTGTGAAGGGTGGAAGGTCCATCTGTGGCACTGACACGCAGCACAGCAGGAGTATCCCATCCCGAGAGGCATCACACCATGAAATGAGCTATAGGGACCATGAGCTGCTGCAAATTCATGGTATTACAAAATCTACTCCACAGTTGTCTTTAAATGTTATTTCCTCAAGCTACGTGCTCTCTAACAAGGGCAGCTTTTCACTCAGACCCTTACAAAACCTTGTCCTAAAACACTCTGATCACAATAGGGTTTGTAGATTTTGTAGTAATGATGGTAGGTGGTGCGAAGCTACTGGCGAGCTGTGGTGCATATGCAATATACACAGCTTTCCATATTACAAATCTGCAGGTATCCTAGAAGGAAAAGGATTAAAATAGTTTTTGGACAACATGACCTCTGTTTTGAAGGTCACAAGCAAAAGACCTTCCTGAAAGCTAGACAGAATGTTTTGCAGGCAACAAGGAGTAATTTCTAGAAGAAAAAATTCCATCTTTGAGCAAAGAGCTTAACAAAAAAATATAAGGAAAAGGTAGAAAACCAGCATCAGCTGTTGAAAAAAAACCCCCCCCCCCCTTTTTTTTTTTACACAATGTATTTATAAATACTTTCTTTTACACTGGTCCAAGTTTTTAGGCATTTTGTGGACAACTCTGAGACTAGTTCTTTGACCCGTTGCACTTACTATCCAGTACTGCACATACGAAAGAATTGAGCAAGTGGTAAGACTGGGAGTGATGGACATAACTGTGAAAAGAGTTTTGGCCTTGTTTGACTATGAATGGTTTTTTAGGTGCAGATTTATTTGAAAAAGGGACTAATATGAGAAGGATGTCCTCTTATTTGATGGCTCTGAACCTACTGCCTCTCTCACCTTCTTTATGCTAGAGGCACAGTGGATATGCTGGGAGAAGGATCATGCCATACTTTTCCTCTAAGCCTCCGCTGTTGGAAACAGGATATTAAATGCTTGGCAATAAAGCAGGTTCTGCTTGTTGTTCAGTAACCTTGTAGCCTTCAGCTCTGCTCTAAAATCTTACAGGAGCCGAGTACCCAAGCAGGAATCAATGATTTGTATCAGAGAGGAAGGAGGATATTAAAGATACACGGGAGGGAAAAAAAGAGAAGCTAACCTTGGAGCAGCCAAATAGGTAGAGACCCATCGGTTCAACTTCTAACCCTCGTTACTTGTCCCTTCCCATTGCTGAATTTGATCTCCTTTACATGATTCTTGCCAGCCTCTCCTCTGGCACTGCAAGCTGCCTTTTTAACTTGATTAGTGGCTTTTGTGGACAGCCTCTCGTGGGTGGGGAATTGAGGCTGGGGAGCAAGATGAGGCAGTTGGGGAGATAGCACTGCTTTTCCATCTGGGCTCCAGCAGGCCCTCGTGGATGAAACCTATCAATCACATGAAAAAGGATTCTCAGCACTGCTAGAGCTGAGGAAAGCATATGTTTCTTCCCACCTTTGTTATTAGCCCACCCCCTTGCTTCAGGGCTGCATGCTGACGCTGCGTTAGCACCCACCTCTTTGTAATGCCCGGGAGGAGCTTTGCTGCTGACCCCGATGGGAGCGAAGGCGGCAGCGGGTGAGGTGCAATCAGCGAGGCCATGTGAGTGCTGAGCCGCTGCTCCCCGGCGACTGCGGGGAACGGTGTCTGCAGGGCCCTTGGGTGGTGCTGGAGGTGCCAGGCAGGGAGGGCAGCACCACAGGAGTAGCACCACAGCGGGGCTTGGTACCGTGGTTTGCACATTCACCTCTGGCTCAACGGTCAGCTAGCAACCACTTCTAATGGTCCTCCTCTGCCTCCCTTATTCCTTCCTCATCTTTCCATTAAAAATTTCCAGACTTTTGTTAGACTTGCAATACCCAGAGAGCAGATACCCTGCAGAATGAGCTCTGCCCCTCAGCCTCTGCTTTTCATGTAATGGTCAAACCTGTGATGCAGATGTGGATGATGGCCAATTGGCTGTCATTGTACATAGCATCCCAGTGGGCTTGGAAGTCAATCCTTATACAGACAGAGCCGTTCTCCTTTGCAGGGGCACAGTTTTTTGTAGGTCTTACTGAGCTAATGGAAAGTCCTCGCACAGGGACTGGCCTTTGAGCAACCGGGCGAGGTGGGGACGGGGATGCCTGGTGGGTCTGTCAGGTGTGTTTGGCAAATGAGGAAGCCCAGGTTTTGAATACAGGTATCAGAGTGCCTTTTCTGTCCCCCCCAAAGGAGGAGGCAGTCAGGCGTTGGGGCTGCCAGGTGTGCCTGCCGCAGCTGCTGAGGCAGCGGGGAGAGCAGAGGCGAAGGGCAGTGGGGCTCGGACCGCGGGCGCTGTGATGGGCTGCTCCAGTTGCAGGACTGCAAGCAGATGAAGTGTGCATGTGTTTTGCTTTTCCTCTGAAGTACAGAATTCATTGGGAAGCCTTTGGGGAGGCTTACTGTTCACAAATTCTGGGTCAGGGAAGGATTACCCTGTTTTTTTTCTGAAGGCAGTGGATCATGTGCGTGGTTGGTCTAGAAGATGTTACAGTCCCAATGCCTTGCTGGGAAGACAGAGGAGACCAAGCTGAGAGACTGTGATTCCAAACTGGAAGAAGGAAAAGGCCCAGGACCTCATACTGGTCTGTGAGAGCTCACAGGGGACAGCCGTGGGGACTGCCATGATGCAGGAGCCTAAAGGACCGAATCCAGCCCCACTTACCATAGTGGAAATCTGGAACGACCTGTTAAATTATTTGACCTCGTCTTCTTCTGTGGTGAAGAACGAACAGGAGCACATCAGTCCTCCACGAGTAGTCACCCTTCCAGCTCCGTGATGAATGCATTGGGTGAAGCCTTCCCATGCGCCCGCACGTGCCGAGCTGCTCCCCAGCCCCTCTGCAGCCGAAGGGCCACCAGAGGCCCCTTGCCTCAGAGTGGCTTTTTGTGCTGTTTGAAACCGAGAGCGCCTTTCACCTTGCCTCTTCATTTTCATCTGGAATGACTACTCATTCTTGTGTAGCACCATAAAATTGATCTAGAATGCTAGATTCATGCCAATTAAATACCGAGCTTCCAGATTAGCCTAAGTGTAATAGAAGAATCATTAACTAATTCTGAGCATTCACGTTCTCCTGGCCCTAGCAGAAGGCTATGAGAGAGGCTTAGTACTTTTAAATCACTCCATTGTGCTCTCTTATTAAATGCCACAGTTTTCAGCCCCATATCGCATTATTACCATTGTTGTCCTTTAGGGGTTGATGTTAATGACAACTGAAAGAGCTTAATGAGCATGTGCCTTGAATAATCTCTTTATACACCTTATGAAATAATTACTCGCATTTTATTGAATACTCCACAGGGCCAAGCTCACAGAAGCAGTCAGGGGTGCCAATTTAATATGATACGGTACACTGCTTCACTCAAATAAGGCCTGATCCTACAGAAGTTCACCTTCATTGCCACAAAGGACAGCCGAATCACACCTGCAGCTGCTGAGCACAGGGCTGCAGGATACCTGCCGTTCTCCATCCCAAGACACTGACGAAAGGCGATTGAATTTAAGGATCACAAAATGCCCTCTTAGACTGGAAGTGGTGTTGTCTGGCAAGAGAAATAGGATTTGGGTTCTAACAGCACAAAGACACCTGACGATCTCTGATGAAAAGTGACTTGTCAATAGTGTGTTAAACATTCTTTAAATAGCGCTAGTAAGCTCCTTTTTCCTGTCTTGTTCCTATCCAGCACAGATCAAAATTGTTGACCTATTAAAGAAAGAAAGATATTCACAAGGGAACAACTTGCAGTGTCTTCTGGGATGCAATGTGGTCTCTGCCATTAACAACGGACAGCAGCAGCAGCTCTTATAAGGGCTACAGAAAGTGCTTAAATAGGAATGAATGCCAAACAAAGCTCCTATTGAGTCTGTCATGGGCTAAGTTTCTCATCATGTAAGCATTTTGTGTTTGTCAGAGGAAAAGAGCTACATGATGCACAGTAGGTGAATGGCTTGCAATACTTTTGGTCAGAAAAATTAAAATTTGGAAATTTATTTTTCATCTTTAAACAAAAAGCTTCCAAATCTACCATTGAGGAAATACTCTTTGAGTCTGAATAAAAGAAAATAAGGCAGTCCAAATGAAATACTCCCGTAACGTGCTTTGAGTGTTATGAAATATAATTTTCTGGATGAAATTAAAACCCTTGTGAAAACTTTTTCAACCAGTGCCAGTTTTTAATTATCATTATTTATATTGCAAAAATGCTTAAGTACCTCATCATTTCAAAATCAGACCCTTCAACAAAACGTGCCCTTTTTTCACTAATGGGCCTATGAAAACTCCTTTCAAAATATTTACTAAATGTATCAGACCCCACAAGGACCAATGTGTCTGTGAAGCTCGTTGCCAGCCGTGTATCTCAAAGCAGGGTCTGCAGCTACTGATGAGATCTGAGCTGCAGCAGGCTGGACCAAAAAACAAGGGAAGCCTTCAGCATCCAGATCCCAAACTCCTTTGTGGGGAAAATTCTGAATTTTGTGTTAACGCAAAGTCAATGCAGAAAATCATGGGACACTTAGGGAAGGTGAAAAATCTGGCATATTTTTTCTCTGCCTTATGGTTTCTGAGTCCTTACAGTAAACTACTGTCATCTTTTCCAATTTTTCCTTTGCAACTGTGGAGGTTAAAAGTGTGTTTAAAAAATGTCATATGCATGAATAATTATCAATTTCCGGCTGTTCCTACAACATTTCCAGGCTTCTATCCATCGCTGCTCATTGCTACCCAACCAACCACAGCTTCTGAGCCCTCAGCTAAGGAACAACCCCCCCCCACCCCC
>NW_009594087.1:22293-42603 GCF_000690535.1 Cariama cristata | reverse complement strand
AACCAACTTGAAAACAATAAAAGACAGTTTTCAGTGACAAATTCAAATAAGACTATCTTATGAAAACTAAAGAGAAGAAAAGAGCATATCTTTGTCCTTTTTTATACAATTAAAACCTATAAAATACATGGAATTGAAAACGAGAGCAGAAAATAAAGGCAATGATTAAATATTCACTGCATGCAGAGAGTAGCCCTTTTAATAAAGCTTTCATAGACCAGCTGAGCTGATGTCCTCCACTAAATTATGTTGTTGTTATTTGGAAATGGTTCTGGCAAGAGCCAAATAGATGCAAGAAAATAAAGTAACATCATCAAATTTTAAAATAATTTAAAAAAGAAATTAAATTTGGTAATTAATACAAAAAAAAGAGCAAATAATAGTTGAAAAAAAAATCCTAGTATAGCAGTGAAGAAGTTTGAAACCACCCTATACTGAACTTCCCCACGGACACACAGACCCGATTCCTATACCTACGCACTATATTATTCTTAAGCATTAGACACAGCAGCAGCCACCAGCTCACGTCTCCGGCAAAGACAGACAAATGTAACCTGAGCAAAGAGATTCCCAGACGAGCCTGGGACGTTGCAATTGCCTGCAGAGATTGCAAAGGGCGACTGTCCCTTGGAAGTTGTGCAAACTGCACCAGACACGTGGGAAAACCCAAACCAGAAGAGAAGCTGCCGTTGCACCAGGGGCCCTTCGCACTGCAACGAGGACACGGGACACTTGCCTTCGTGCCTCTAAAAAAAATGTCATGTTTCCAGCTTCTTGGTCAACTGTAACACTTTTCTTTTGCAGACTCACGAGGTATTCCCTTGAACTATTTCCATTACTGAGCCGTAACTGATGTCCACCAAACACATCAGATGCCTCTCATCAACTGATGCAATCACTGTGTCTGTTCTACTAACGATGCCTCAGACCAAGCCCTCCTAGCACCTCACAAAGATAAGGAAAGAAAAGGGAAACTGTTACCAGGGAACACAAGGTTAGTTCAGAGCGGCTCAAGCATACGTGTACACAGCGGTACCGGCTGCGTTAGTCCTCACACAAGGGAAAAGAGGAGGTTTGACCTGAAAATATCCTTTGGAAGAGGAATCAGAACAATTCCCCTATAAATAAGACTTCAACATACACAGGGTAAAAAACTGGATTCATTTCCCTATAGTAATTACAGTAATATCCATTTAGCCCTTGCTAGTATTCTGTATAATTTAGAAAAAAATTCCAAGTGGGAAATGGAAGTACTTTGAATCTCTCTTGATAAAGAGGTACAGAAATACTACCTCAGAATCAAACACAAAGATGTTTTCCAGTTGTATTAAGAAGCAACTTGAGCAACCGTTATCAGGAAGATTGCCTTTTATTGTTCATTTCCAAGCAGTGAAATCTGTGGCTAACGCGGCCGCTACGCAACAGCTGCTCACACTCGAGAGCTTTGGGCTACCCCGGCGTGCAGCGCAGCATCGCAATACTGAGGGAAGCAGGGATAAAAGCAGGACATCACCAGGCAAACGCACTCAGCTGTGAAACCCCTGCGAACTATCCAGTGCAGGCACATTAAGGACATTTACTTTCAAGGTTGATAAAACTTGTCTTATAGGACACAACAGTCAGTAAAGCAAATGGCTACCAATGACATTGGAAGTGGACTGCCTTCTGTACTTAGTAACACTTTTTACAGCTTTGCCTACGAACAGTGATGCATGACATAAAGTCCTAAGACTCTAATATACCTTGAAGTGCCTTTTAAGTCTTCGTAATCAGTCCTGTGCCAGCAGGAAAGATGCAAATTGTAAAGGGCATTCAGTGTCGGGCATGTGCCTTCATAAATGTGGTTTACCATATTTTGTCTTCTTCAGTTTCTCAAGATTTGAAAAACTCAAGAGTTGGATTCAGAATCAAAACCAGCCTACCTGCATAATATTAGGAAGTTTAATAGCTCTCCCTTTCATCCCTTTTCCTTGCCAGAGCCACAAGGAGGTTGGGAAGGTATGAAGCAAAAGAGGTTGTGGAAGAAGTATCATGAAGAAGCACAGAGATGCTCCTGTAACACCACAGGGAGGCTAAGGCAAGCTTTGGATCTAAAAGTGGTCTCTACATGCGGGGGCAGAAGAGCAGGGCAAATTCTTTCCGTGCTTCAAATCCATTATGCTGCTATCGTGCCCCCTAAGTAATCACCGAAACAAGCTCTGAATCTTTAGGTCTTTAAACCGTTCCTCACAGCTCGGACTTGCCAGCGCCCATGGAGGCAGAGCTGCCCTGAGGAAAGCCTCTTCTCTCCCGCCAAGGGCTTGATCTGGGTCTCGGTGCTGAGTGTTGTGTTCAAACCAACGCGGTGATGCAGCAGGCGATAACTGTTCAGCTCTAAGGCTTTCTGGCGAGCATACCCTCTCTGGGGTGGCAATGATGGCTTTAGAGCAGACGCTATGGCTGGGTGACCGGCAGGACACAGAGCTTGTGCTCCCTCTCCGCGGGCAGGCTTGGTCCCCACGGGGCTGGCAGGGGCTGCGGCCGCCGCGGTCATTTCGCAGCATGGTGACAGCAGCGCCGGCTGTGACCAGGATCCCTAGAGCGGCCGTGACAAGGATCCCTGCAGCTGTGATTTTGTGGTGTCCTGCGGCAGGGATGCTGGCAGGAGCCACAGTGGAGCTCAGCGACACTTGCACTGACATCCCTAAGACAGACACGTTTACCCAGGAGTTTTTCTAGCAAATCTAGAAATGTCGGAGGATCAGGTATGTCCCCTTGAGGTCCTGCAGCTAACACCCCTAAGCTGAGTTACAGCCCCATCATGCTTGGACTGCCAAGGTAAATGCACAGCAACACATCAACGAGAACGTTAATGAGGTCAAAGTTATGCTGATGGAAGAAAAGAAGGGCAGTAGGATTTATTTTTTAATTTCAGGAGGACTTGTTTCCATCAGCCTAAGATGGCTTTAGGGCTATTGCCATTGACCAAGCTCACCAGCAGACAAATTTTCCAGTGGTTCTTCCAGTATTTCAACTGTAGAGCATTTCAATGTCCTAAAAAAAGCAGTCAATGCAGAGGCAGGTGCTTCTCAGTCACGGTGAGGAGTGTAAGCTATACACAGATAGAGGCTGGGGAGACAGATGTCATCCTGAGAGAAGGAATCGCTCCAAGGGAAACGGATGACTTGGCCCTGACCAGCGTCATGAAGGATGGAGTCGACTGCTGCCAATCACCCCACCGACCCGTGCAGAGTAAAACAGCCCCTGGACACAAAAGTTCACCGCAAAGGTTCGACCACTTCCTCTGTATAAATGTAAGGTAAATCCGCACAGGTTTCTACAACACGGTGAATATCAGCTCCGGCTCAGCACTATGTCTGCAGCCTCTTTCCATAATGAGAGACAATGGAAAGGAGTAATCTACAACCTCTACGCAATTTATATACTATGCTATTCAAACTCATGTCCTTCTCCACATATACGTGAGAACAACAGTGGCAGCACATCACAAAATAAGAGATTTTTCAAAGAATAAAGTAAGACTTTCATTTGGGGGGAATGCCCAGAACTGCTCAATGAAAAAAACCTTTTTTTTCCCCTCTCCACACAACGGTATACATTTTTCTAGTGTTGCCTGTGACAGGATACAGGTGTAACTGAGAATAACAGTAACCTCATTTATGCTACGGGTTGTTATGAAAGGGCATTTTAAAGGGAAGCTTCAATCTGCTGTTTGGAAACAATATTGTTGATATTGTTTGGGGTTCGGTGGGATGGAAAAATCTGAGGATAGAATTTGACCTTATGAAAGGACATGTATGTATTTATCCAAAAGAAATGGTGCACTCTAAGGTGTCTCAATATTCTCCATGAGGTACTAAGCTGGTCTTTTTTAAGGGCAATGTCTTGCCTCCCTTATACTGGCATAAACCTAAACTAGGCACTGATCTTTTGTGGAGAGTCTGTAACAGAGACCACAGATCTGCTTTTTACTTAAAAATGTGGCTTCCATTATAAACATCTATTTTCAGAGGCTTATCATAAGTGGCTAGTGTTTGAAAAAACACTGATGAATATGAGATGAATATGCAAAAGAAGCTGGTTTGGTTTGTATTTTTGGTTCATAGGGAATCAACAAACTTCTAGCTGAATGCAGTTTGCCTGCGTTGAATTAGAAAAGCATAAATCAAAATAGAAGTTACCAAACTCAAACATTATATTAACGTCCTGTAACTATACGTGTTTTCAACTTAAGAACATCAATCTAACCAGCAAATCCACAAAGTAACTCCTTTCAGCATCCTAAAGCGAAGAGAAAACACTGCGATGCTGCCAGCAGTGTGGCAAGGCTGTGAGCACGAGAACAGCCCACCGCGGACTGCCAGCAAGCAGGCGGCACACAACACGTCGCCGTCAGGGTCCGGAGCACCCGGCAGCTGCCCGCGCAAACAAAGGGAAGCCACTTGTATTTTCACCTTAGCACCCAAGGCAGCAGCTGTGACCGTAAAGACTCGCAGGTGAAGGAGCAGCCTTCGGTCTGTTGATGGCTCCAGCCACCTCTCTGTTGTCCATGCAAGGTCAACACAGCAAATTTTCTGTCATTACAGCTCTTCCTGCTTGCGCCCCTTCTCTTCATTTGAAGCTTTGTTGTCAAAAACCTGCTATCACCAGAGCCCACTTGCCGTTGTTTTCTCAATGGTTCTGCGTAGCTCTAAGAAGCTGTAAGCAAAGGAATCGCTGCGAGAGTGTCTAAACCGAATGCTGCTTTCTTGAACAAACAACGGTCTGTTCTACTTCCTTCTCTAAAGCAAGGGCGAGAAGTCACATTTTCTGGGAAAAAACCACTGTGCAATCTAAACTAACACAATCATGGCTGTTTCCGCTGATTTCAGAAGCCAGGCAAGACACAGTCTGTTCTTTGGGTCTTACAACTTTGCCATGTACGATGAAACCAGACTCAACCCAGGATAATTACTGCCATGTGGTTCGACTTGCAGTCTTCCACCATAGTAAAATTCTCACAGTTTTTCTTTAATAAAACACACAAACAAAATGCATAAAGTACTGGACAGCAACCACACTGAGTACTTAAATCATGTAGGTATGAATTATAATCCAGTTTCCAGTGTGGTCCTGCAGGATCAGTCATGAATTTGTAGTTCTCGGAGGTAACATGGGTTGTCATTTTCTTAATTTTCTTTAAATTAAGAACCTTATACACTGTCTCCGTTATTTTGTGTTGATATACTGGCAGCAAACAAGTGCTTACACAGTATGCTATATTGCACGGAGAGTCTTTTAAAAATGCATTCCTCGCTTAACCTTGTATTCCTGGTAACTTGCACATTGAACACATGAGGAAATCTAGACAAATTTAAGGGTGAAGTGAACCAGACTTGTTCATTTTTCTGATGAGGTTAAGGGAAGATCGTGATCTTTAACTGAAACAGGTCTTTAACTCACATCACAAAATCCACCCCTGCACAGAAGCTTTTCTTCAGCTAAGTCTACTGGACGTGGGTGACAACCTGGTTCAAACACATATCTTCCACACAAGATCAAAAGCCTCCTTCGATGTCCAGGTGGAGCCAGTGACCACCGGGGAGAGAGAACATGGGGCTGTCACTGGGCTCAGTTCCACGAGCTCCTCCAGAAAGCCTCAAAAGTCCTCCTCTGAATTTTTGTAGACCTTCCTCTTCTCTCCAGTTCCATTAACATGCTCGTAACGTACGACAACCATTTTTCAGTTACAAAGCACTAGTTCTTAACTTGTAAAAAATAACACTTTATTTCAGAATAATGGCTATAATACTGCAGCATCCATCATCTAGCTCATAAAGTGAGAGCTGGAACTGCTTGGTCATTTAGTTAATGAGAGTTAAACAACAAAAACTACACCAAAACAACACAAACATTTGATTAAAGCAGCTTTTCAGGTTTTGCCAGGGTTTTCTTCCCTGACTTAAATTAAAATTTGCAAATATAAAGAGTTTAATAAATGCATGTCTGGCTTGGGGCTAGCATGTAAGATATCTCAAAAAAACCCACCAAACCCCAAATCAAAGATGCATTCCTTTGCCTCTGTACAAAATCCTACTATATCACATTTTTAACATGGTACAGAAATTCAGCCAGTGTCCTTTACTCGGACTAAAATTGTCAAAATTCAGTACCTGAAGTAACACAAACTCGCACAAATATGTGGAAACTACTTAAGATGTCTGATAAAGATTTCAGAAGACCAAATGTGATGCTGGCATTTCTCCCCTAGAAGAGACTGAACCTGAAATTACTTTCTTAATAACCTGAAAACACTTTCTTAACACACATCACATTGCTTTCTCACAAACCAAACACTTCTTGTTCAAAAGCACAATAAATTATATCTAAGCCTAGAGAGCAGAGTGTTCATACGAGCCAGTGAAATAAAGAGAACAGAAAATGTTGTGCTTAGAAGAAAAAAAAAGATTATAAAATTTCATACATTAAGCTAAATATATCTACATCATCTCTGCATAAGAAATAAAATACCAATTCTGCTTTACTACCAAACCCTTCCTTCTCTTTAGAAAAGTAGGAGTATAATGTTATGTATAACGGAGGTTCTTCCTTCTAAAAGCATTGCAGAGAATCTTGGGAGGCTATCAAAACAAAAGGAACAGGATGGACTTTATCAGTAGGCTTTCCATTTTCTCCAAAGTTCCATATTTTTTCTTAATGTTTTACTAAAGATTCTCATTCAGCATCAAGTATGATTTCTTACTGGGAAGTATATTTTTGCCCAACACGCACGTCTGAGACATTATTTCAAAGACATTTCTGTGAAAAACATCATGGGAAGTGTTACACAAAAAGAAAACAAGTCTATTTTAAATCCAACGAAACAGCAACTTTCCAGTTTTTGAAAAATTCACAAAATCTGTTCCTTGTTTTTTTAACCAGCCTACAGAACATCATTTATACGGGTACTTCTCAGCAACAGTCAATTTAACAGAAGTTGCACCTAGACCCAAAAGTAATAGGCTCACACCAACCTCTCCGTCGTCTGGCCCTGGGTTTCTCTGGTCAGGGCGCACCCGTACCGGCCTGAGGCCCCCGCTGCCGTAGCTAGGCTTGGCTTTGCCCTGAACCGCACACAGATCCCACCCGGGAAGCTCGAACGAGCCCCAGCTCTGCAAGCTGGGCCTTGGGTTTTTTTCAAATTTCTGGTTTGAAAATAAAAATTATCTTCACCCTTTTATATTCTTGATGATTGGATATTGTATAAATATCACAAGAAGAACTGTCAATATTCATTCACGATTTAAAGAGTCATTCAGACTCACATTCTTACACATAAATAGACTAGAAGGTCAGATACGTATACACACATATCAGAAACATCTATGTGTATTTATATACACACACACATATATCCCTGCGTACGTGGCAATCGTCTGAACACACGCACACGCAGCGGATAGGCAAGGCAAATGGGAAACCGCAAATGCACAGATTGTTTCTTAATACTCATCCTTCCATCAAATAACTTAAACAGAAATTAATACTAAGTATTTAAAATATTTGATGCACATACTGACAGTCTCTAGGATTAACCCCATATTTGAACAGAAGATAATAGTCATAACAGCTCTCACCAGGAGTAGCCTCCTTCTGTCATTTTTAACATCCACAGTATAAGAAAAAACTAATCTGAGCCCGGTTTTCTTTCTGTATTCTAGAGATAGTCATCTCTGGCATCAGCAGCCTGAGCTTGGGCTTCACATTGATTTTCTTTTTTCCTGATGTATACAGTGAAATTGAAGTCCTACGCATTTCTGCTAAATAAGGTTCTGCCTTAGCTAATAACAAACTATGACAATGGTCTGCAAAGAATTGGGGAAAGGGAAGCAGCCTTTTAAAAAAATTCACCAACAGCAGCTGTGAATTTATAACTGTCAATAAAATTGCTGAGGTTTTTATACGCACATTAACAGCATGCTTCAGTGTAAAATGGGATTCTTAATTCTCTTCGCAGAGCATTAAATCATATTTAAGATTTAAAAAAAAATCCTTGATCAGCTACTGACAGGGCGCCTCCCTATCCAAACCACTCTGCTTCTCGTGTTTCTACCTTGTAGACTTCGACAACAAGCTAATTGCAAAAGATTCTTCTCAAAGTAAAATATAAAATAACAAGGTGCGACTACACAACATACTTTGCTCTTCACGTACTCCAAGCACGACTCCAGGAGACTAACGTGTTTTCTTGTAAGGGCAGTGAGATGTATGTCAGAAGGAAGGTAAGTCACACGGAGAAGATGGTGCCGGACAGGGCTCCAGGTTCCTCCAGCTGCATGGGAAAAGGTCTTTCCTTTCCCGCGTACTTCACGAGAGGCCACCTCGCACCCGGTGAGGATGCAACCATTACCTTGTGAAGCGGTTCCCGACCTTCTGGTGGGGCTCGCTCAGGAAACCAGCAAAACCTGGGCCTCCCCAGAACCGTGCACTCCCAAAATGCTTCTCAGTTCCCAAATCCCAGTGGGTACCTTCTTACCCCTGCTTACATGTCATCCTATCCCTCAGAAGTAACACGCAACGCATTAGCCAAAATTTGGCCCCCTGAATTTCTGTCATTCCTTGAGAGATTACTAAAACGAAGCGACGGTCAGAGCATCTCCAATACCTTGTCTACCTGTCTTTCTCTTAACTTCACTGTCAGGGTAAACTAGCTAGGGCACTAGGGCAGCACGAGAGCTGAGTATCTAACCCATGGCTGTTGCTAAACAAAAATTGTTACAGCCAAACAACTCTGTCATTAGGGCAATACATTACTCACATTTATTTTATATTATTAATGAAATATTTCTACATAACCGTGGGACTTCCTTTTGGTAGGAATTTGACTGCGACCTGCAGTCTACTTCTCAGAAGTCCGTAAGAGGCAAGACCACAACAATTTTGTGGCCGAGCCAGCGCTAGCAGTATGTAAATTCAGTGGCCTAACAGCATCCCAGCCTAAAGACTTCATCTAATTTGGCATCCAGTTACACAATCAGATCAAATAAGCATCCCCAAACAGTTCTGGTGGTGGCACTTCCACCTCCGCGTGACCGCAGGGTCACCGGCACATCCACTGCCAGATGAGAGCCACGAAGAGATCACGCGCTGACAGGTGAGGACCAGAGTGGGGTCGGCGCGTGTGTGGCCAGTCCCACACCGGCCACGGGTGGAAGCCCCGGCGGCAGCGGTGCCCACCAAGGACACTGTCCCCTGTGCCGCCCACGGGGAAGGTCGGGGTCCCGGCAGGAGGGTGAGGGAGCCTGGCACAGCCTGGCACAGCCTGGCACAGCAGACGAGAGAGAAAGCAGTACACGTTCAGCTTCCCAACTTTCTCCAGAGAAAATGACATTTTGAGTGACCCATTATTATTGAACTGGTTTTTAATGAAACGCTAGTACTGTACACCACTGCACAAAGAACACATGTGGCTGCAAGTGATTAATTACACTCTCTAAGAACCTAATAAGAGACTTTCATATTTTAAATACTTTATGGCAACTATTAATTTTTCCCCTCTAATTATCAGAGTAGCGATGAAGTAATGCGCCCTTCACCTCAAATTTGCTTATTTTTCCTTTTTCCTTCCCTTCATCCTAGAGCTTTGTTAATGCTAATTGTTGGTTCTGTGCAACAACAATCTAATTTCTCTTTTCAATTTATAAAAGATAAAATACATCAAGGCTGAAGTCAAACAAAAACCCTTCAATTTCATCAGAAATCAATATTTCAATCTTACTTTTTTCAGAAACAGCTGCCTTAGGAAATTCACATTATTTCATTTTCACCACACTTCCAAAGCGTATGAATGTTAGCATTGTGACTACCTCAGACCTTCAGATGCTGAAAATGCTAAGCAGAACTACATCACCTTTGGGAAGCGCTGAGCACCTACCGCTGAGCACTGAAAATCAGTGGTAGTGTACACACACAAAAGTACTGAAAATTCAGACCTACATACACTAACTCCAGGAAGCTACATTCTGACGCCATCCAAAACAGAAATACAATTTTTCGCCTGGACGACCTGTTTGACAAGTACAGAGCGCCCTATGTTTTAAATGGGACTCTACACAGAAATCAATGGAACGCTATTTGAGAAACGGCTTTGCTTTGCTGTGCTGTGCTGGACCGTGAGCAAGCCTGAAGCCAGAGTTATCGACCTTCTGCAGCAGCCTGACCCAAACCCCTGGTCAGCACCAGAATTTCAGTATCAGCTCCTAACCGCTGAAGGAATATCGTTTGCACTGATGTAAAGTCTCACGCTGATCAAATGCAACGAAAACCCATTTCATCTTCCACTAATTTTAAGACGCCACAAAAGTCTTCAAGGAACATTGCGTCTTGCCGTCACCGAGGAACAAACAGAGTTACTTTGTGAAGAAATGAAGAAGGCACCCACACACTGAGCTGACCTTTCCAAACACTCCTTTACGGTCTGTCTTAATGCTATTTTCCAAAGCCAAACTACTCTCAAACCTTTACTTTATACAGATGAAAACTGACCAAAGCAGGAACTGAAAAAAGAAACTTTGAGGCTACTAATCCATATGCCCTTAAACGTATTTATACCTTTCCCAAATGAGTGAAAAACAACTGCACTCTGTGAGAACATATGATTAATATCCGTATTATAAAATGTAACCAATTTCAGGAAAAGGCAATTATTTCAGGCATTCTTAAAATTATTTTCAATTTAAGAGCAGGTTCATGGATCTCTGCTTTTAGCTGCTGAAGCACAGGCGTGACACCTGGCTTAGCAGATGGTATGCACTGCAGAGCTATAGGCACCGGCTTGTCTCGTTAATTCGCACGTGAGGGTGCTGCTGGTCGGATGAGGACAGTCTGCTCAAGAACAATTATTTTGTCTTTTACCACTCCTGTTGCTGGTAGCTGCAGCCAAAGCGCTTAAAATGCCATCTATTTGCTACCATCTACAACTGCATGTCAGGATAACACTAGATAAGCGCAGCCACCCACGGTAAATACGCCTGCCTCTGCAAGCCTGATGGGAGGATGCAAGCCTCGGATTTGGGGGAAAATGAACATGGTGAGTTCTGCTGTCTCATCCCGTGAAACACGATTCGCATGTGAAATAGTATGTCCTCAAGAATGAGGAGCATAATGATGCTTTATTGCTTGAGAAAGCCACATGCCCCCAGAGAATTTGTGTCATCGTACACCACGAGTAAGGCTGGTGGAGCCGGCTTTAGGCTCTAATAAAAGAGGAGGAAAAGAGGAGCTGAAAAATCACCGTGACAAAAGATGCTTTTGTTACATGTTGAGATGAATCTGAATCTAAATGCGTTCACAGTTATAATTTCTTCTACAACCGGAAAAACTGCCAGTAGGAATAGCATGATTCTACTTTCCAGTGCCACTACAATTCTTCTCCCTATCAAAGGAGGCTGAAAAAAATTGCCAAGTTATTTCATTAGGAAATGCAGCTAATTTACAGGCACGGTAATTTTCCCCCTACAAAATTGTATAATGAGCTTTAAACTCACTAAATAAAGGGTCTCTTCTCTGAGTGATTATGCTTAATTTACACAGGAATTAATGGTGACTGGACCTCCTTTCAGAATAGCTTTGAAAGAGCTGCATTACCAAAACAATGTCAACAGCTCTGAAAAAAATCCTAAGAGTCGATGGCGTAAAAAATTCTTATCTTTGCAACAGTGCATATATATAGGTGTCTTCATAAATATCTTTCGCAGGATAAGCACATGATTGTTAAATCAGGTGTCAGAATCCAGCAAACCTGTAATGCTCATTTTATATTAAACTACTTACTTCGGCATTATGCTGATAGAATGCACAGAAAAGCCTAAATAAACAGATGCACAGAAACGCCAGGGAGCAATACCTTCACCTTTAAAAATTGCTCTCGCTGTATTCAATGCTAACTCTTTATTTATTTATTAGGTCTATTTTTATTGTGGTTTTTTACTGATTAACCCGCCTAAAGAATGGAAATTTTGGTTTATAGACAAGCCTTGCCAAATGTAGCCAATTTTCACATAGTTAAGTAGTACCTAGAAAACCCCAGCATTTCCACAATTCAGGTATTTTTGGATACTTAGATAGAAACTAGATAGTAGAAGTCATTCCCAATAGCAGCTTGTTCATGGTCTCACGAAGGTAGTAGATGTGCCACATAAATAAATAACGTTTGTCCCTAGCAAGCCATTAAACAAAATTAAAACGCTTATTCCAGTTACCAAAAGCCGTTCACTCTGAGGTTGTGGAAGCAGGAGAAATGCATTTGGAAGTTTTAGTCCAAAAAACCTCCCTTTCTTCCTCTGTAGTGTAGGAAGTCCTAGTTATCTTTTAATATACCATAGAAGGGAGACTCATAAAATTTCAGGTCTGGAAGGGGCCATTAAATCATGTATCCCATCCTTCTTTATCATAATATTTCATAAGAGGTCCACAGATAATACAGAACCACTGACATCTGTGAAAGTGATTAACAAAATCTAAGCCAAAATATTATGAGTGAGCAATACAGATCAAGCCCTTGCTATCACAGCAGCTCGATTAACTTACAAAACATGAAAAGAAAATAATTTTAAAAAGAAGAAGAGGTAAAAATGAATCATTGGTATACAATCCTTGGGAAGCCAGCACCTCCACCGTTTTTGCGACACTAGTATTTCCTCCGACCCAAGGAGGGATGGAGCAGGGTCTCCAACACATCGTTACCATCTGCCGGACACGAGGGAGAATGCAGCCCAGAAACGAGACCGAGGAAAAGGACACCCAGAGCGCAAAAGGGGCTGCCAGGTCTATGAGGAGATCCTCTAAAGCCTTCTTCCCTACATCCTTGCTTCGCCTTTGCCCTCCACACACCCTCCCGAACACAGCCTGCCCTCCCTCTGAAGCTGAGAAGGTAAGCAGTCCAAAGGTGGGAAAGCGGCGCTGGTAACTGATGTATCACCCAGCACCACGCCGTGAGTTCGAAGCCCACCAGGAGTGGGTGAGCTACAGCCCGAGGCTTCCCTGGCAAGGGACACACACCCGATCGAGGCTCCAGCAGCTTCGACAGAGGGAAACCCTTGGATCATGTTCCCGATGCAAAGTTACAAAGGCTTTCTAGAGATGTTTTATCATCTCTCCCCCCACTTGGAAGTCATTTGCACGCTTTGGAACCAAACTTAACGCTTAGGGAAGACGCAGGAGAGCGACAAGACCAAAGAATTTGGCAGTGACAATGGTTTTCTCTGATAGAGAAGTCTCTGCTTCATCTTACAGAAATCCGTCTGTACGTGGGTGGAAACATCTGCTTCTGAATGCAACCGCACATCCTTATGATATATGCCTGTGATTAGATCCGATGGATTCAAAAGGAGCATATGCCTCTTAAATACAAATGTGGTAAAGCACCTGTGAAAATGCTTTTAAAATCAGAACCAGTATTTACTGAACCGACACAATTTAAAATAAATTAGATAATAAGCACTATCAAAGAACACAAAATGAACTTACTAATACCTACAAAATGATGAGGGACAACTTCCTGACGATATTGCCACCCAACAACATTTGGACATCACGGTAGCTCATATAAACTGTTCAAACTAGAGAGTTAGACGACATGTGAACTGCATGTAACTTCGGTAGCAACCGGATGACTCTGGCCATCTCTGGGCAAAGGAGGAGGAGGAGGAGTCCACCCCCCAGTCTTCCCCCCCCGTCCCCGTCCCAGGCCAGGTACTAGGCAGGCTGAGGAGGCCACCAGCGCGGTGGCAGCTGCGAGAGCCTGGGTGAGCAGCTCCAGGCAGAGCCCATCCTATGCCAGAGCCACAGACCGGCGTTTGTCGGGTTATAGACACTGGGCACTCCAAGCACTGGCCTGAGACTTCAGGGAGACCTGGGAACTGCTGCTCAATCTGTTTGGATCTGCTGAGCAACTTCAAACAAGTAATTTCACCTCTCCACCATCTCATTTCCCCACACAGAAAGGGGTAGTACCAGCAACCTCCTTTCTGTAGCAGTTTGAGACTGCTATTTGTAAGAGGAAATTATTACTGCTGCAATGAAATCCTTATGAACTTCATCACATATGTGAATAATAAAGGTCCGAGAGCAATTTTTTAACCCATCTTCAGCATTACTAATTGAAAAAAACTTTGCTGGACTTTGTTATGGACTATGAATGTTTTTTACAGGGCACTCATCTCCTCCACTTCTTTACCCTTGTCTTTTCCAGTCAGTTTTTCTCTCTCATTCGGCAGCCGCCTCCCTAACGCTGCCACGCTGGCTTACGCTTGCCGCACCAGCGACTTCGTGACATCTTCCCTCAGCCTTCAGTAACGCCGAACTTCATCAGCAATTTCATCAGCTGAATCATTACGTTGTTACTCGGACACGCTCAGCGGTATATGGAAAGGTGCTGAAGCTCTGCACAGTGCCTGGAACAGGCAACCGTCAAAACCCACAGCAACCTCATGTCCTTCTCCAAGGTATTCGGAAGACTAAGACACAGCAACAATGACCCAACAGAACTTGTTGCCCTGATTTTTCTGGAGACTACTGACCATCTGAAAGGAAAGGGAGGAAAAGGTTTATTTGCAAGCCATTGACCCCAGAGAGTCATTTTTGCTTCGGACTCATTCCTCAGGGTACATGGAAAAGGCGCAGCACATCAGCCCACGGCTCTCCCGAGCGCTCAATGCACGGCACTCACCCTGCGACTGAAGGAAGAGGTTCATCCACCTCTAACCTTAAACCAAGGATCCTGACTCTTCTTTTCAGAGACAATTAAGAATTGGTTTTTTCAAAGGAAGACATGCTAAATATGCATGAATGCATTTAAAAACTGTGCAGAAGCACCCATTTCATAATTCTCAGCTTTGCCACTCCTCACGTACTAATAGTTGTCTTCCCGGTCTGCAGAATGACACACATTTCTGTGGTATTTTATCAGTACTAAGCACTATGAAAAGAGTAAGATTTCATGCAGGAGCTGTGTTAGTATAAATCATAAAAGTGGACACAGTATCTTTGTCCAAAAGGGAGATGTTTTCACTCCATGAGGCAGTAAGCCCCCAGAAGGCATATGGTAGCACTGGCTAGGTACATGTTAGCAGGTATTACAGACAAATAGGAACTGGTCTTCTGGACCAGAATTTCGTGCTGAGGATCTGTCATCCCTACTGTACATATGTCAGACCTTTCTCTTTCTTTGTTTAAACTTCCGACTAGCTCTGCTTCAGTGCCTTGTCCTGAGGCTCCCTTGCACCTGGACTGCATTCAAGACTCCCTGAGCACATCCTCCAGCTTAGTTTCATCAGAAAAGCATCAAGTCCATGCACTCCAGGACCGCTGCTCAACCAAAACCAACCAAAGGGGATTGATTGGGAAAGTCACTTCAGAAGAGCACTCCTGGTCTGAATTAAAACATGAATATAGAGACACTCATTTTTTTGGTCTGTCAAGTTTTGACAAATGAGCATATCTCAGTAACAACCACATGGAAGCTCATCACAGGAATAGGATTTGTATTTTTGTTGTAGCTACAAAAGACAGTGACTAAAACCCCCCAGGACTTGAAGCATATCTATGCTGAATTGTTTGCTTCCACAAAAAGCTAAATGATTTTCAGACTTAGTTTAATCACAGCTTACCATCTCAGCAGGTCTACCTCCACTGCAACTGGCTTAACCCCTCTTCCCAAGATCCTGTGATTTTTATTGTTAAAAATATGCCAAAGTGCACACGTTAGCTACTCACAGGCCTGGAGTACAGGGCATGGGTTCCTGGGCATGGGCAGCATCCCAGAGACACCAGCATCCCTAGTGACAACCAGCCTGCTTGGCTGCAGGACGAGGTCCTGCTCTCCAGGACCCTCTGGATGCAGAGGAGAGGACCCCAGCAGCAGCAGGGCCAGGGCCCAGGCAGCCCCCTTGCTCTAAGTGGGGCACAGACATCACAGAAGTTGGTTCTAGTTTGTAACTTGACATTTTCAGCTTCAAAGTCAAGTTAGCAAAATGGCTGTTGTTTTGACAGCATTACAAAGCACACAGAAAAAACAAAAACTTCAAAAAAAAAAATTGTAAGAGGGAACAGAAATTCCTCCATAAGCTATTCGTGTGAATTCAGCCCAACAAACCATTTTGATCACCGCTACAACTTAGCAGCACCTGCTTGCTTGGTGACATTGCTTTGGCAGCATGAACCCAGGCCGTGGACAAGTACCGATCATCACCGAAGTCACTACTGAAGATAGCATTAATTTGCAAGATTGTGGAAAGGGCCTGCAGGCAGGAAACAGGCTGAAAGTCACAACAAGAGGGCTATCCTCTCGTACGCCTAGATGTGGTCCCTCACATCTTCCTCCTGAGGCACGCTGACAGAACAGCGCAGAGAAATTGCCACTTGTGCTGCTCTACAGATGGTGCACGCTCCTCCAACCTGGCTCTTGGGAACTGAAACACTACCGGACTGAGACCCTTCCACTCTCAGGAAACCAATTGACGTATCTCTGCCTGACATAAGTTTTAACATTTAAACAAGTTAAAATGGGGTTTGTTTTAAAGGATGCTAAAGGAAATAGTAGGAAACAACCAAAACAATGTTAGTCACCTGTTACATTTCAACCACGACTGAACTACAAAATCTTCAATGAATCCCTTCCATTTTTTACAAGAACAAACTCCCAAATAGTTATCCTCTGATTTGAAAGTAGGATTTTAAATTTTTGGATGGAAGAAATTAGTGCCTTCTCCTCCTGCTATATAAAATATCCCTTTTGCTCTCATCCCTTTCCCAAGCTTTTTAGAAAGCCTAATGAAAGTGAGAGCACATCTTTCACGCTTCCAAGACAGCACCTGAATTTTCACCTTATGTATTCCAACAAGGTGCCTAGCAAAAAAAGTTGAGAAGAACCACAAGACGTAAATGCATCAGGGCAACTCATTCAGAACAGAAAGTCGCAGATATGTGTCTCAGACAGCCACTCTTTTTATTCTTTCCTTCACTGATGAAACTACAGTAATGAAAGAGTTACAAAATTGTCAATGTGACAGTTGCATGTTAAAACGGAGTCACACAAAGATGAACTGGTACTTCATTATTATTTTAATAAATACATAATCTAGCTGCTTTACTTAGATAAGACATGAAATGGGATGTGCTGGATCCAGTGTAATTATTTCTATTGACACAACCTGCTTATGGCTTTTGGTGCTATATGAGAGTAAATCCCTGCCATCTAAAGCCAATGGGAGATCTACTCTTGACTGCCTGTAAAAGGGAGGTACTGTACAACTAGCGAGACAAAGGAAACAGGACCATTATTTCCACTGATGTTCAGTATTTTACATACCTTGTTATAATGCTGATGATACTCTTGGGAAAATATATAGTTTGAAACCGCGCCAGGGGAAGTTCAGGCTAGAAATGAGGAGGCATTTCTTCACAGAAGGGGTGGTTATGCATTGGGATGGGCTGCCCAGGGAGGTGGTGGAGTCACCGTCCCTGGAGGGGTTTAAGAAAAGACTGGACGTGGCACTTAGGGCCATGGTCTGGTTGACATGGGGGTATTAGGGCAAAGGTTGGACTCGGTGATCCCAGAGGTCTCTTCCAGCCTCATTGATTCCGTGATTCTGTGAAAACGTAAAGCCTAATTTCTGACCAGAATTTATATTGTTTCAGAATAAAGAGTACAACAGCAAAAGACGTACCAAAGGAAAAACAGCAAAGATAAACAGTTTGTGAAATTTTATGGTGAAAGGACAAGTGATCGTGGCTGCTTCTTGCTGCCAGTGGAAACGAGGGCAGACTTTCCTTTCCCATACTGTCACAGAGCCAGGAACCTGTCTGGGGACGGTGCCTAGCAATGCCCATCCCCAACCAGAGTCAACAGATTATTGAGGGGAATCTTTCTGTTAGGGCTATCTTTAATTAATAGGCTTTATCCAGAACAGGAGGTAAAAAACACTTTTAGAGAGGACAAATCTTCACTAGTTTCTTTGAAGAACTAATTTACTTTCAACTGCTTCAACATAGAAACTCCCAGGTAAAAGCAAACATAAATTACCTCTAAAAATATTTTCATAAACTACATAGGTGTACTCACCAGTCACTTTTCTGGGAACTTTCATGCATGTAAGGCATCGCCTTGGCTGAGATCATTTGCAACAATAACAATAAACGCACTTCAAGATACAAGACATTTCTTACACACAAGACAATTTTAGAACATTAGTTTTATCTCAGTCCAAATGACCAGTCTGTTGGAAAAATTGCACAAAATGTACTCAGCACGTCAAGAACAAGGGATATTGTTTTGAAGAGATGCATCATATTTTTCATACATGATCTTGTGATACATTTCAGTCCTTCCTTTAACTATAAAACTCATTGTAATTAGAGAGGTGAGGCACAATGGGGATCTTTTTAATGAGGATGATTCTTTCACCCTTTTTTTTTCTGCTTCTTACACTCAAAAAATTACACTCCCATACTACTATTTGCAACATATTAACGGAAGAGAGTTCTAACTGAACCGTTGTTAAGTCTCCATATTTCTATAATCTTTTCGAAAACATTGCCTCAGAAACAACATGCAGAACTGCATGCTACGAATTTCTGAGACCATAACATCCTAAGATTTGGTTTTGCAGTACGATTTGCATGTATGATATGCTCTGTTTCTGCCGGAAGGTGGAAAATATGCTAGGAAATATGTTCAATCTTAAGAAAACATATTGAAAGTAAGTTATGCAAAAAGTATTAAAAAAAACCCCAAAATAAGATATGTCTGAGTCAATTGGCAACAGGGTTAGTTTTTTTTACCTCTCCTGTTCAGAGGTAACCTTTTCAGCCAAAAAGATTGCTAGTGCTTTGAACTAGGATAGTCAAAGCATGGTCAGCAGGTCCATCTAGATCTTCTTAGTTCTAGGCCTAACACGAGGCACTAGAGCCAGGAAACCACCTCCTGAAACCCTTCCCTGCAGCTGGGCCATGAGCTGAGTCTCTGCCAGGAAAAGCTGTGAGTCCGAGACCCACCTCCCCACCCCTGACCCCACCCAGACAGAACAAACAAAAAAAATGAAAGAAAAGCATCCATTCGTCCTTCTTACTTGACCATACCAGCCCTGTAACCAGCCCTTAAAAAATTAAATTACAGAAATGCAGCGATGTAACCAACTTAGCACACAACAGATAACACGGGGACGCAAGGTGACAATGGTGTCTCAAAGGGCATAAGGAATTCAGAGTTGACCTCTGCAGAGAATATGTAACTCCATGTCCACATTTGGGTCTAGGCAGTTTTAGCAGACATGTCGTATTTCTCTGCCAGCCTGTGCTTAAATGTGACTTCACATCTACCTCACTTTTGCACGTGCATGCACTAATACGTATTAGAAAAATCTTTGGGAAGAAAATGATAGCTGACATAGAGCAATCATCCTCTGGCAAAACATTTTACAAAAGATGACAGAAAGCAGGCAGCACAGGTAAACCTCTGGAGACGATGTCATGGGAAAATGAGGAAATACAGTTGAAGAAAATCAGCTAATTAAGGCATTGGTATAACAAACACATTTGAATGACTAGAGTTCAAAATAAACACAGACTAGATTATAACTTACAGTTGTTGTCAAGGTACGGTAAGGATGAAAGAAAAACCCTCTGTGACTAAGGACGACTGAGTTGTGTAATCAGTTGAAGAAAACAATATGAATTCAAAATAAAAAAGCTCCAGGACAAAAAACAGGACCTCCTATGAAGAGAAGAAAGGAGAAATTTTTTTTTAAATAAAAAAATAAAATAAAAAGTAAAAAAAAAAAAACTGCACACAAGGTAAGAATTGTATTTAGTCTAGCAATAACAAAAAACCTTCTACAAAGTTAAAACTACGAGGAGGAAAAACACAATGACTTTCTAAGAGGATCACATGCTCAAACAGCATCTGTGTCAAGTGCTGAGAGTCTATCAGTCTCGCCACAAGAAAAATGTACCGTGTACGCTTATTAAATTCCAAACACTGCAGTGCAAAGCTGTAACACCTTCCACAGTACATTAACAGTATATCAATGGCCTCTGGAGAGGCTAGGGAGTAAAAAAAGCTAAAAATGAACAATCAAATTTTAAAGTTTCCTTGGACAGCAACTAAGTACCATATTAACACTCGAAACTAATAGGACGAGTGATGTATACCAGAAAAGTCTGATTTATTTTAGAACACCTGTGCACCCGGAGAGGATGCTAAGCCCTGTCAGAGCCTTGACAGTAACCCAGGACACGTTTTTTTACCACACTCTGTAAGTATGGTCTCTTCCA
>NW_009594087.1:18491-22262 GCF_000690535.1 Cariama cristata | reverse complement strand
TTTCCCCAGCTGAACAACAAGGATGATGACACTGGCAACTTTTTGGAAGCACAGTGAGATCTACTAAGTAAAGTACATAGATACGAACTAAGCATTAATAGTATTTTCATCAAGCCAAAGACAGGATAAGCAGAAGAGTCTAAGAAATATCCTGTAGGAAAAAAAGTTAAAGGGACACCAAGGTTCACGTATCACATTTGTGTGTGAGATTCTCCTTTCGTTACAAACAACTTCCAAGATTACTATAGCTGAAAGGAGTTGAGAGTGAAAAAAAACCCTCATTTGTTTGTTTTGTTTAAAGTAAACATTGTTTGCTCAACTTCCTTGAAATATTGCCTTGAGTATTTATATTTATTTCTTCCTGCAACTGACGAATAATACTTAGAGGAGAAAAATGTTGTAAACCCATAACATCTGCAAAAATTCTGGGCACAGCCTAGCATCTGAAACAAATTTTATCGTATGACTAACTTCCTAGTTCACATACTCCATTCAAAGAACAAAACATGAGTTTAACTTTGGGGTTGCTAAGTACAAACTATACTTACCGTAAAGTGTTGACTAGCTGGTGCTCAGTGCTACTTACCTGCAAACCAAACCAAACAAACAGAGAGTTACTTAACAGCACAAGAAACTGCATAGGAGAGCAGATGCAGTAGGTGGCTCGGTGGTTAATCATCCCCATTTTTAATACCAGAGTTAGCTGGAAGAATGGAGTGAACCAAGGATTTAGTAAAAAAGAAATCTAAATTACAAACTGCAGGTTGAATACTGTGATGGGCTGTGCAGAGCTCAGTCTCAGCAAAAACACCTTGTATCTTGAACTTCAGTGCCCCCAAGGTGATGGTGAGACTGCTGAGACAAAGGTCTCGCACAAAGGCCTGGTGGCTCGGCCTCGGTGTCTTTAATCAAACAATGACAGAAATGTTGGCTGGAAGGAGCCTCTGGACGTCGTCTACTCCAACTTCCTCTATCGGGAGTGCATTTTCACAAAATTAGATAAATTCTTGAGCTTAGTGTTCTTTGAAATAGAAATATCAAACAAGGAGTTAAATAAAGGAACAACCCATGTTTCATTGGTGAAATATTATAATTAAAGAGTTCTAAACAGGTACTACAGTCAGACACTGCACCTTGTTACAGCAGACACTCTATTATTGTGGTACTTGGAGATACAAAGGATGGAGGTTAATGGAGTTAACAGGTTGTTCATTTAAACCTCAAGTCTGCAGAAAATTGTCTGAATACTCTTCGGCACGCAGCATCTCTGGCACTGTTATACCAAATATTGTGTTAGTTATCCCTTAAATCACAAAATGTATATGAAGATGCCACAATTTTTTTTCATGTATCTACAGTCCGCACATGTACCAAATTCACATTTTTACAACAGATACACAATTTCCAAATCCTCAGTTCATAAACCCAGCCTGCATTCATACTGGGGGCCTGGCAGCTGCCATAGCAGACAGGACTGACAAGTGGACCAGAAGATCACTTAGAAATATCATCTGTTACAATCCACCATGGCAGTGATGTCTTTTGCTTTGAAGGTTTAAAATAGAATAAAAATGTGAACAATAAAACTCGTCAAAAACCAAAGGTGTATATTGGGAAGAAAAAGAAATGAAAAGCACTGGGATGTAGACAGAAGCAGCAGTGCAGCCTTGAAAATGGGAAGCCGTTTCCCCTGATAGCTTTGCCATTGATCACGCCAGAACTCTCGTTAAATGCATTTCGTCTCAGATCAAAAGTTGAAACAGGTTTCATGTGCAGTCTAAATAAATCCAGAAAAGGCTCATAGGTACGTTCTTCTTTTAAGCCAAGTTTGTTAATCAGTCATGCTAAAAGATACAGAAGAATGGCAATCTTCAGATTTCTGACTACAAGCCCAACAGTAAGTTTTCGTATCTAGAATTCCCCTGGTGATGTAAGGAGATTAATGCAATACACTATTCACAACATTATGACACACTATAATTGTCTCTGTGGATGCCAGAAACAATTTTGACCACTGTGATAGACTGGGTACCATCCAAAAGAAACAAAACCAGTATAGATTTTAAAATATAGGGGTAGAAGTGCACTCTGCTTTGATCGTACTGCTAAGAACTTGAAGGAAGCCAAGGACAGCTGGGGCTGGGGAAAGGATGATGCCAATTTAATCTTTAAGATTGACAGCTCTCTTTGGGACAAGGAAAGCTGAGCAGATGCGATTCAGCAAGGGAAAATCACTGTGGTGGAAGAGAAGCTGTAGAGTAATATATTAAAAATAAATATGGAACTTGAGGGCATGTTTAATGTAAAGCAAGCCAAATGCTTTGCTAAAAAAAAGCAGCCCCTGTACTCTTTTGAAATTATTACATGCTTAAACTGTGGCCTTTGTACTCTTTTGAAATTATTACCATCAATTTTTTTTTTGCTCCCCTCGAGCTAAGTCCCTCAGCCAACATTAAAATAGTTGTAAATGGTAATTAGCTTTCAGAAACACATTTTACCTGCTGCTCTGGGACAAACTCTGCCCACGACAGCAGCCCTGGGCAAGCAGCTTCCCGAGACCTTACATGCTTAAACTGTGGCCTTTGTACTCTTTTGAAATTATTACCATCAATTTTTTTTTTGCTCCCCTCGAGCTAAGTCCCTCAGCCAACATTAAAATAGTTGTAAAGGGTAATTAGCTTTCAGAAACACATTTTACCTGCTGCTCTGGGACAAACTCTGCCCACGACAGCAGCCCTGGGCAAGCAGCTTCCCGAGACCTTGCACCGCCGCCGCTCCAGGGGCACAACGCGGCGCCGATGCCCGCTCCTGCACGAGTGCATCCCTGGGGAAGCCCAAGAAAGGTGCCAGCGAGTGACAGAGAAGGCTCTGGGTGGCCCAGACACCCAGGTCTGCAGTCCTTGTCACAGGCAGCGACGAGCTCTGCTGAGTCTTGGCGGAACTGGAAAAATCTGAACTCGCAAACCAGTTGGAAGGAAGGAAAAGCTGCTAGGAAAAGCTTCTCCAATTAAAGTGAACTCTGGGAAAAACTGTAATTTCCCAGGAGACCCAGCTCTGGTGTTTGCACAGGGCTGTTACTTCCATGCTATTTGTAAATAATTCCGCCCCAAGATGCACCGCTTTAAGGAAGAACCAGGACTCCTCAATCTTACGCATCTCCTCCAACAGAAAGCTGACCGGCAGTTCTGCGTCTGTTCCTACTCAGCACAAGGAATCAAAGTAGACTTGATTTGGCTTCACAGCCCTCCCAGAGCAGCCTTTTCATAGCACTTCATGTCCTGTTCCGCCCTCCTGCACACTGGACAAGTTCTGCTTCAAGCTGGCCACAGAAACACGGCCACGATTTGTCCCCAAGAATGTCTCCATCCAAAAGTTCCATTTATGCACCAGTCGCTGCCTTCACACGACGACAATAAAAAGGTACCAACAATGCAATCTGATGCCATGGCCCTGAGGATCACTTAAATGACTGGTTTGAATCCTACCGTGCACCCTTCCCTCCAGGAAGCAGAAATATAATACTCTCAGTGATTTATAGACAGCTCTTGAAAAGCCTTTGCCAACCTCAGGAAATCAGCAAAAGTTGTATTTTCACTGCATCTAGAAAGAGAGGAAAACACCACAGAGACTGTTGATGTTCTCCTTCGTTTGCTTTTTGAAGCCGTTAACTCATCGAATGGCCAGCTCGTCATATAAACACCTGACACAGCTGAGTGAGGCTACAAGATGTAAGGATGCGCTTTCGGTCAACAGGCTGTAATTCATTTGTCG
>NW_009594087.1:0-18472 GCF_000690535.1 Cariama cristata | reverse complement strand
TGAACAGGCACAGCAAACCCGCACTGCTACACATTTCTAAACCCACAAAGGAGGGTCTCCAGCTTCCAGGGTTTTATATATACAGGTGAATCACGTTAACAATGTCAAAGGCCACTGAGGGAAAAAGGAAAAGAGACGTTTCTGTTTGCACAATAACATATATCTGCAGAAAAGCTTCCCCTATAAAGGGTAAGGAGCATCCCTGCAGCTCCCCTTCAAAATTCCCGCTGTCTTCTACTGTACTCCTAACAGAAATCTGCAACGTTTGGGCTTTACCAAAAATCTCTTATTAAAACTAACACTCTCCTTTGCGCCCAGAAGCGATCCCATGAGCTGGTTTCTCCCACCTATGCCCAGATAGAAGGATGCATTCCTTTGGACAACAAATATAAATAATTCAAGGTTAAATTCTGGTTTAGTATCTATTTCTGTAATGTGTATATGTTATTTCTCTGATAGGATATTGTATTTCTGCATCACAAACACTCCCCATATACGCTGTAACTGATCTACTTGGCTACATCTAAGTTTAATGCACAATAACAAAAGTTACTGCCTAAAAAGTTTGCTTTTGTTCACTTCTTAAACATAGCGTTCCAGCTTTCAAAGGTATGTAAAATGCACCTGATTTTAAATGTTACACACTGTGGCCTCATCAAAAGCATATTGAAATCAAACTTTCACTGATTTTTAAATGGTATTTGGATCAAGTTTTTTGTCCTCAAAGAAAGCGGTTTTTTCCAGCATATTTCATTGCATTCAAAAACATTTAATTCAGTTCTGGAACTATTTCTTAAAAGTAATTTTCCAGAAATAATAGTAAAAAAATCAGGATTTAAGTGTTCCCTAAAAAATAAACATCAATGAACTCATATCCCCTACCTTAGTGTTTTGGTATGAGTCAGAACTTTATTTCTTATCAAAGAACAACAATCACGTCCTTCTCTCCACCCATAACCCGCGAACAGCAACTGCTATCCAGGTGCTGGTAACAGCTAAAAAGGCTTATACCAAACCTGATGGCTTTTGTGATCAACAGTATTAAAAACTAAAAATTATTTGTAAATTAAATGTAGATCTCATCACACCTGAACACTTACCATAACAATGCACTTCAGCTCTTTTCTCAAAGTCCTTACATCTCGTCAAGTTACGGGGCAAAATCCTAGAAGTCTTACTCAAACAGATCATGAACTAAGTTTTGCTGGACCAAGGACTGTAGGTTTTGAGCTCAAACTCAGAAGGGAACCTGGACAGGGAAATTCCTCCTGCCAATAGATCTTTAAGTAATACCCCAATTTCTGTTACAGGTCTGACTTAATCGGGGGAAGTTCTCACGTGTCTTGCAACAATTATTTCTGAAGATATAAACTCAGCTGATTAGCTTTAGAAAATCTGCATCTCTTCCCTATAAACGAGTTCTCCTCTTTCATGTTGAAAGGCATCGGTGTCAAGATGAAAGCAGGTACATGAAAGCTGCAGCACGGTTGTTCAGCTTTTCCCAGTACGGCAATGCAACAGCTCCAGATTTCATTTTCGAAAACACTCCTTTCTCCAAACATCAAACACTTGTTCATGTTACCAGCACAAAAACTACTTAGAAACAGCTACAATAATAGCTGTGATCATATGCACAATTACACTACAAGGAATTGATTAAAGTTTTGTTCTGGAAGCTGGGAAATTTGTATGGATTTATCCAGTCCATGCTTTGGATAAAGTCATTCATCCCAACAAGTAATTTCAGAAGCTTGGTGGTAGGCAGGGTTGAAAGTCCGTCTTTGTGCTAAAAGGCGACATTTGAAATGCAGCAGGTATGCCATTATTTTTAGCTTTGCACATTAATAAAAACTCCCAGTGACACAAAATACGATAATGCTGAGCTTCGCTAGGCAAAACCTGATCTAAACCAAAACAATGGGGCTGATAGAACCCAGCCTGCAGTTCCATTAACGCAGTGTAAATGCTCCTACGGATCAATCTAGTTCAAAGATTTTTTTAATCTAAAAACTTCGAGACACTGTATTCACTGTCAGTGGCTGACCTTGATGCAGACATCAGTTGATTATCTGTCAGACATCCCCTTTTTGAGCAGGCACCTTCGGTTTCTTTTCTAGCAGCATATGCTTTTCCAAACCATTGTTCATTCCCTCTCTCACCAACACTGTTATTTTCTACTGTCTGCTTTTGATTTTTAAATACCGGAAAAGCAATTATTCTATTGCTAACCCCCTTAATACTTTCCTGTTCCAAAAATAACCTCTTATATATCCTTTAATGTTTCCATGCTTTTCCTTAATTTGAAGTCCCATGTCACTCATTGCCTCTCATCTATTTGTTTATTGGTATTTCTGTATTCTGCCTAAACCCTCTCATTGTTACTCCGGACACTTTTAACACCAACCTGTTATTTTACACTGAAATACCTTTCTGTTTCATCAATGCCCTCACATTGCTCTATCTCATTTATGGTTACCAAACACATAACAGTTTTAAAATTAAATATAAAATACAGAAATGCTGCAACAACGGAGAACTTCAAACCATGATTTCAGAATCACAAATACTAGAACCGGCTCTCAGCTGGAATTTGCTTTGATTTAGTTTGCTTCAGAACCAGGCTGTCCAAAGCAAAACTCTTCACCAGATTAACAAGCACCAGCTTAACCTTCAGTTTCATGATTCGTCTTAAATGGCTTGTAAGGGCATATAATTAGGCCAAATAAAACATGCAATTGAAAAAAATTCGGTCAGCTTTCTAAGAAAATGCTTATTTTTATTTAGTCATGGAAAAATATTGTGACTGCTCAGGGAAGAAAGATCTGGGTTCGAAAGCACAGGGACCCAGGGTACACCATGAGCACACATCCCTCCATCTCTTTCCCAAATCCTTCTTCCTATGGGCTGCCGTATTTCTCACTTGGAGGTCCTCAGCAGAAAAGCACAGGCAAAGCTCACGCCCCGCCGGCCAAGACATCAGCAAAGCCCCTGCCTCGCGTCGGCTCACTGCACTGAGGGTTTACACACAGGGAGCACACCTGACCCTTCCACGATGGGTCACGTCCCACCACACGCGCCCAGGGTGCAGGCACCGGGCAGCACCGGGGATTCGCCAAGCCAACTGCGCACACTGCTCGTCCTGTCCCTGTGCTCGGGAAACAACGGGGCATGACAGGAGTAAACCAAATGCTACCACGGGTACCAAAATGCCAGGCAAATTCCTCCCCAACACAACGTCTACCCTGAAAAAAGAAACGGCATATTCAGCAAAAGGCTACCCTGCAGACCTCCATGTCTAAGTCAGTTTGGTTTTGTTTCTGTTCCACGTATTTTTTCTTTCTGAAGGCTGCTCCAAGGCCTCACTGCTTTCATGTTGAAAACGCTTTTCTAATTCTAATTAACAGTCTTCATCTGTCCCTTCCCATTTATACCGACTAGCGCTAATGCACTTACAAAGAGCAGTAAGAAGCCTTTCAAAGTCTTCATTTGACTTGTCTGACCAAATCAAACCCTCTTACTCCTCCCTGTTCACCATAATCAATCATGTTCATAGCCCTGCTTCGTACCTGCTCCATTTTGATTTCATCCATCTCTAATAGGACTTGAGCTACATTTAAAAACCATCTCTGGAAATTCCTGAGCCAATAAATTTCAAGAGCACATTTGTCTTTTTTTTGGCAGCATCTCAATAGCGGTTGGTGTTGGTGGTTCATGGTATGGCCGCGCAGTACATACCGGTACGTACTGGTCAGTCGTACCCAGACCGGTGGAAATCACTAGGGCTGGTGACTCCCACCCCGTAAACAGTTCTTGTTAGCTGTCGCCAGCCACTGCGATTCAGGTTGATCTCCTTTCCTCTCCTGAGCTACCGGACTGAAGGGTACACAAAAGCTGGAGCTTGACTCTTCTTGGAGTTGCACAGCAGTGGGACAAGATGCAACAGACACAAGTTGGAAAGTGGGAAATTCCAATTAGATATAAGGAATTTTTATTTTTTTCTTTACCACAAGGTGGCCAAATACTGAAACAGGTTCCCCAGAGAAGTTATAGATCTCCTTCCTCAGAGGTATTCAAGACTTGACTGGACACAGCTCTGAGCAACCTGATCTAATTAGACCTGCTTTGAAGAGGGGGTTGTACTAGATGACCCCCTGGAGGTCCCTTTCAACCTAAATTAGTCCAAGGTTCCTTCATTCTGGTGACTTGATCAGCCAGTTTCTTCTGACTGATGAACCGTTGTTCTCATTCTACATAAGGCACTCTTTACACTTCTTTGGCACGATTTAAACCAGCATGCCGATTTCATTTTATCCTTGTCTTTCCTGACTGTGACAACAAAGCTGTGTTTTTCATTTGCTGTAGGCTTTTTGTCAACTTCTTAAGGTCTGTTTTGGAGGTGGTTATTCATCTGTGTAGATTTGGCATCTTCCACCTTTCTTCCCAAGTAAGACAAGAAGAATGCAGGTTTTTCTACAGGTTTTGCACCTCTGACCTATGGAATTCTAGTCTGGCCCTATATTCATCTCTTGAGCTCATCATTGTAGCTATCGACACGAATGAGACTCCTTGAAGTTTACACTTTAAAGTTAGAAGATAAAACAAATTACAGACCTACTTTTGTTCATCCGATCATTTAATTGAAGTAGCATTACAGGGAGGCTCTTCCCAGACATCATTCTGGCATCATCAGTCGGGTCTCAAAGAGCACAATCCCCTGCTGGCACAGGGGCTATTAAGTAAAGAAATCTCTTAAATACAGGAATAATTTGGTTCAACCATCATTCTCCAATACATATTTAACAAGTAATATGGCATGGCTGCTGTGCATGTCATTGTGTGGCCGTGAATCAGAGTCATATCCAAGGAATATAACATTACCTATTCATTTTGCAGTATTTATGATGCAATGTATGAACACAGGTGCTCGCTGAGCAATGATAAATGATGAGACTAAAAGCCAGACATCTGTACTGAATAACGTAAATAATTCACCTCCTGTTTGCTCTTCAGAAGCACTGAATATCTACACCTTTAAGCTGCAAATGCTTAACTCTATCAGCTGTCAGGTGCATGTCTCCCCTCAACAAACCACAGGATAGAGGTTTGAATTATTTCTGCTCAATTCATCACATTTTAGCCAGCGTGGAAGTCAGTAGTCCACCAACAGCAAAATAAAATTAACACACACACACACACACCTTTCACAGTAACCTTGCAGGCCAAGAAGCTAATCATCCCTGAAGGCAAAGGAGCCTCATCTTGCTCTGGAGTCAATAAACCCTCCGGTTTCACAGGATGCAGCCAGTTTGGCTACAAAGGCCATTGCCTGAGTGCAGGTGGGCTGCATCCAAAGCAGCGTGGCCAGCAGGTCGAGGGAGGAGGTTCTGCCCCTCTGCCCCACTCTGGTGAGACCCCCCTGCAGTACTGCCTTCAGCTCGGGGGTCCTCAGCACAAGAAGGCCAAGGACCTGTTGGAGTGAGTCCAGAGGAGGCCACGAAGATGATCCAAGGGCTGGAGCACCTCTGCTGTGAGGACAGGCTGAGAGAGTTGGGGTTGTTCAGCCTGGAGAAGAGAAGGTTCTGGGGAGACCTTAGGGCTTCCTTCCAGTCCCTAAAGGGGCGGACAAGAAAGCTGGGGAGGGACTTTGTACAAGGGCACACAGTGATAGGGCAAGGGGCAATGGTTTTAAACTGGAAGAGGGAAGATTTGGACCAGATGTTAGGAGGAAATTCTTCCCGGTGGGGGTGGTGAGGCAGTGGCAGAGGTTGCCCAGAGCAGCTGTGGCTGCCCCATCCCTGGAAGTGTTCAAGGCCAGGTTGGATGGGGCTGTGAGCAACCTGGTCTGGTGGGAGGTGTCCCTGCCCATGGCAGGGGGGTTGGAACTGGATGGGCTTTAAAGTCCCTTCCAACCAAACCATTCTAGGGTTCTATGATTCTATCATACAGAGATACCCCCAATAAAGATTCCCTCAGTTTGTAATCAGTGCTGTGGGAGTCCCAGTTGGCACTGGCTGGGAGGAGCCCAAACATCTGCTGGTATCTTCGCTTCTCAGGTCTCTCCGAGGACACTTTGAACAACTGGGAGAGCTGGCCCTCATATTATGCTTTCTGCTGCAATCCTAAACTGACTCGAGCCCTTCAGTACTTTACTTGACTTCATTCTAGTCTGCTAATTTCACATCCTCCCGGATCTTGCAAGTCCTGAGAGCGCACACTTCTTAATATCTGAAATACAGCTATTTGAAATCGTGCTGCCAAAACAGATGTACATCCTTCTAACTGGAAGCAAAAGGATAACCGGCACTTTAAAAGTAAAACAAGCACAAGGCAGGCAGTGTTCTCCTGCTGACAAGTGTCTCAGGCAATGTAGCAGACATGCACCTTTGAAACGCAGGTGGGCTTTTATTGCAGGCAGTGCAATGAGAGCAGTAGTTCCAGATGTGGGGAAATCGCTTCCCCCTCCCCAAAAAAGGGACTTGCAATGATGCAGCACAGAGGAAGCCTGGAGCAAACTGGCATCATCGAGAAAGCTGGAAGAGAGCCAGACAAATGATGGCCCAGGCTCTTTGGAGCCCTGTCTGAAATCAAAGCTGCTCCCCGCTTTGGTGGGAACTGCACAGGAAAAGGATGAGTGGGAGAGGGCAGATGACGGGTACAGCCTTCCTTGCGCATGCAAAGGGTACAAATTACAATCCCTTGAGCATACAGAGGCAAAGTAAGGTTCACAACGCCTTATTCTATTAAGCTACATTATGAAAATGACTGTTTACATTGGTTCATTAATGTTTGTACAAGGCTGTGAACATGGAAAGTGGTAAGTATCAGCACAGGCATCAGCAGGGTCTCTCAGCTTCCACATGTTCGCGAGTGTTGTAACAAAAGAAAATACACTCTAATCAAAACAATTATTGCCCTCGAGAGGTGGTGTTTAGCATATTGTCTCTCTACGTCATTTCTGACCATTGAAACTAAGTCAGAAATTTCTATCATCAGCAGATACTGTTACCCTGAGGAATTTATTTCTTCCAAAAGACAAAATGTGTGCGATCATCAATAAAAACAATCAATAATGCAAATAAGTCTCTCCCCCAACCTCTGTGCCCTTGCAGGGCAGGTCCTTTTCTCCCGGCGGGCTCTGGGCTGAGCAGTACCTGCTCATTTCCTGGATCAAAGCAAGTTCTACAAAAGCTTTCGTGATGCACTTCCACATACCTCTGTGTGCCACCCCCAAAGGCTGGCTCCGTCTCTCTGCCTCTCCCGGCAGCGGTCAGCGGTCTTGCCAGCTCTGCTCCACCAGCCTCTCCTCGACGGGCTTCCCCCGCGGTGCTCGGGGAGAGGGCAGCCTGCCCTGTGCCCCACGGGCATCCGCCGAAAGGGGGGCCCAGGGGCCGGGCCAGGCTTCCCCTCCGCCCGTTAAAGGGGCATATGGCCTGCAGCAGGAGGGAAACTGTTAAACTGCAGGCAGGCTCATAATGAAACCCCTTGAATACTGGTGTTGGGACCAATCTCATTTAATACTAGTACTAATGACATCGGCACAAAAATATAAAAGGAAACAAATAAATTTCCTGGGACCTAAATGTCTGGAGACTTTCTCAGTAGAAGGAAGACTGGGGGCTCACACAGCAAGAGCTGGATTATCTGGAGGGGTAATAGAAATGGGATGAAATTTAATAGCGGTGTGCAAGGTCAGAAGCTTCAGAACTAGTAACAAGACTTTCTGCTATAAACTACGAGGTCGTCAGCTGGAGGAGCTATGTAGGGAGGAGAAGTATATTTGTAGAATATGGGATGTCTGAAAATCATCAGCCATGAAAAGAGTACAACCATCAGGTGACGTATCCTCAGAGGAGCGAAGGAAGATTAATTCCCATGGTAAAGGCCCCTATGAGAGCTCCCCCTTTGAAATACTACGTACAATGCCAGGCACGTTCCAGCAGGAGTCCCTCCAACCAGAACGGGCCCAGAAACAGGCTTCAAAATTATCAAGATAACGTTCTAATGCAACAGGACTCCACAACCTCACCTTTGACTCTAGCTAGACCAGGACAGGAAGGATAGTATTCCTGTCTGGTCATTTGCCAGGCAAAGGGGACTTTAAGCTAAAAGACACATAGGTATAAATTTTAGAAGAAAATGAGAAAAAACATGTCTAGCAGCAAAGTTCTGGAAGCACCTCCCCCTCAGAGTCCCATCGTCTTAGGTGGGGTTCAAGAAGTTTATAGAAAGGTGAAGCCCAGGGGACTAAACTTGATGAACCAGGACCGGATTTACAGTAGGAAAACCACCACCTATACGCTACTTATTAGCACCAGATTGTTATCCAACATTTTTCTCTGTGTTCCTCTGCAGCAAACATCAACAAAATTAGTTTATTTTTTTTAGTAGTTCTGAATAGCAGTGGCGCGGTGTTTTCCCCTCCGTCTCTTGCAAAAGTGCCAGTAGCTTTGCTGCCTTTCACACGGAAAGGCCGTAGGGGTGCCTCGCACCCCTGAAGGGACGCGCCGTGCCCAACAGAAGCTCTCTGCAATGCCGGCAAGTAGGATGTGCCCATCCTGCCTCCCTCCACCTGCCTCCTCCCAGCTGACTGTTACTATTTTTGTAATTTCTAAGAGTACGGTGTATTCCTTCAAATCTGCGCTGTCTGTCACGCTTCCCTAGCCTACAGATAATGCAATGTGCCACCTGGAAGAAATACATCATTTGCACTGCTCCCACCAGCTAGATCCCTTCCAGACCCCTCCCTTCCCATTAAACAAGACCACTTCTTGTAGAGCAACCCTGTCCTTAGCCTTGCATCACAATAATTGCTGAAGGATTATGCGTCACAGTCAGAGAGAAAAAGCATGCCAAATACAAATCAGGTTGTTAAAAAACCTCAATCCTGTGAAAGACACAAGGAGGCGGCGACAAGCAAAGAAGGCTTGACAAATTGTATAAATAAGGGCGCAGCAAGTTTTTTGAGGCAAGAGTTAAAGCAAGTAGAGAAAAAGTAGAGTAGAAGAGAAGAACATTCCTGATGTCAAGTTCTAAAAGCACCAGAGACCCACATGGCCCCTCAGAGCTCTACCTGTGCCTGAAAGTGATTTCAGGGAGCCAGAAACGTCTCATCAATGGCGCTAAGGAAAGTGGAAATTTATTCCGCGTTTCCCTTGACAAGACCCACGCGCTACAGAAACAGCTGCTGGAGAAGGACAGCCAACGGCTCAGAGCTCCCGCTTGGACGGTTACCAGAAGGAGCGGAAAAATAGCTAAATTAGATGGGCAGAAAATGAAGCTTTCCCTCAGAGGGATGTGCCCTCGGTCCCCAGATAATCAAATAGCAAAGGCATTTCTCAAGAGAGCTGTTTGCTGTTGAAAATGTTAATTTAATCAGATTAGGTTTGGTAAACATTTAAATAGAAAAAACAAGAGCGTTCTCATTTCTTTGGACGATACTAAACCTGAAACGTTTCTATCCCCCTAAACCGGAATACCACAGAACGCTAGTTTTACCAAGACTTTGCCTCAAACTAGAGTGACAGAAAATTTAAAAATGTCCAGCTCTCCTGGGGAACGGAAATTCCGGTTTCCAGCCAGCTCTCTCGGTGTCACTGACAAAATTAGACCTTGGATTGTCCCCACACCTCAGCTTTCTTTAAGTGGGCTCACAGCATTTCTGTCTTTCATGGAGAAAACGTCCGCAATTTTTATATAACTAATAGCAGCCGCTGCCCTCTTCTGTTGCAGCTTACCAGGACAGCTTTAATTTGCAGACTGGAAACAAATGGTCCTTCTTAAATGTTAGGTGCCATCTGCTAAGCCTGGAATGGGAATGAACAAAAAGACATTTGCAGAACACAACCCACAACAGGATCAATTCCTCCTGACGCTGTACCTATTACTTCGGCTTCCCTTCCCTTTTCTAACAGCATCAGACTCAGGCCCCGTGCTCAAAGCTGCATCTAGTTTGCAATTAAAAGAAGCAAGGGTTTGATTTGTCTTGTTCCCTCTGATAGAGCAGCAAAGGTCTTTTTCACCTGCTCGAGGAGAACCACTTAAACACTCCAAAGGCCTCAAAATTTTCAATATAAACAAGCACCAAAAAAAGTTCAAGAGAAACAATTTCCCCACTTTCTTAAGGTTTCCATGTTAAAATCAGTCTTTCACAATGACTGCACATTAGAAAACCGAAATTGTTGCCGACATGAACACTACACTTAGATCACAATATGAATTAATGAGCTTGCTTTTCACCTTCATCTCCCCCTTCTTCAACGCCTTCCTCCCCCTCCCAAATAAACGAGCTGTGCTCCTAATAAAGTGCTTGAAAGGAAGGCTGGGAAATTTAATAAGAAAAAGCTCTCTGAAATTAAGTTTCTGGCAGTGCTTTAAAAAAGAAAATGTTATTACTTGGTCCTTTGCTTTTCCCCAAAGCAAATTTCAGTCCTTTGAGGACGGCACAAATATAAAGCAGATAATTTACAAACCTTTTATTCGGCAATTTGCCTGGTCCAAATAAGCAACTGTAATAGGAATTGCCAACTGAGTATTTTAAAGACTCTAGTACAGGAAGAGAAGCTGCATATTGCAGAAGAAGAAAGTCTCTGTCTAAACTATCACATACTAGACTTTCAATAGGGAGCAAATTGTGGAACTTGTTAATTTTCATAGGAAATAGAAGGGAGCGTTAAGAACTGAAAAACCAACGATAATTGCTGGAGTTCTTATCATATAATAAGTTCCCTAATCTCAGCTCTTTTGCATTTGCTGTACTGAAGATGACAAAGCGGAAAATACCAAGAGTTTGCCTTAGACCGTTCAAGTCCAGAACCACAAACGAGCAGATATTTGGCAGAGCAAACCCAGACTTTAGCCTCTTCTCATGTCTTATCAAAAAGAATTATCAAAATACTCTCGACAATTTAGAAAACTAAAAAATGTCAATTAAATTGTGAAAGCTTAATCAGGAAAACAAAAGCAAGGCTCATTCTCTAATTTTGCAACAGCTACAGTGTCTTAGACTGTTTCTTACATCACTCTCAAAGAACAGTGTATGAAAATCAGGCTCCACTGAATTATCTAAGAATTTTCCTGCTGCATCCATTGGGCCAGGATTGTGCTATAATGCGATACATAATTCTGTAGAATTATTTCTCAAGGGGCCTACAGGATAGATTTTCGCGCTCTCTCTTGTAGTTAATAGTTGTACCATTTTGCATCATCATAAACGTGTATCATTTTGCAAGATTCACACTTTCTGCCTTACTTCCAGTGACTGTTTTGGACTATTTACCACTCACCACCAAAAAGAGAAATTATTTTGTGCTCTCTCTCTACACTGCACATGCCTCAGAAAGACGCTTGGTTCCACTAGCCGAGTCAAGAGAAACAAAAGGCCGAAGCGTGTGGGAAAGCATCTTCCTGTGTAAAAACACTAGGGTTTTTAAGCTGGGTTGTTTTGAACACCACTGTAAAATACCTTTGCAGGAAGAAAGTTTTTTTTATTTTGGATTACTTCATTACTCAAGGTGGATTGCTCACCTGAGGCATGCCTACTTGTCTTTCCAGAAACACTGCCATTTGTCACCGTGTGCATACGCCGATTTCAGTATTTGCATTATACCCCATCCTCCTCCTCTCCCTTCATTATAACCATCTTCCTTCTTCTAAAATATAGCATGATACTTCAGAAAAATATATCAGAAAATATGTATTCACAAAGCTTAAAAACAACCCCAAAGCAAAAAACCCACTTGGAGACAGGACCCCCAACGGAGAGATACTCAAAACTGGAGGTTTGGCTCATGGAGCCTACATCGCATGGATCCCGAAAGATGTGAAATATGCGGACACTGGTCTTTGACTAGGATAAAAATTGTGTAAACACGTGCTCTGGTTTGATGAGTGAAACAGAACTGCCATTAGTCAAAAGAGTACCTTGCACACACCTGTAGCAATCTTTCTGTTTCGGATTCAAGGTCCACAGTCATCAAACCAACACCTTCAACAAGCAATGAGCTTCTTCCCAGTCAGAAGCTGAGAAACAAGGGGTCAGCTCAACCGTGCACAGGTATGTGCAATCCAGTCAGATAACATGTTCAAACTACAAAGCCTCACGTGGACCATGCATAAAAGGATGCAAGCAGGTGACTCTGTGAGTTGGACATCAAATACAGGATTATCCTTCTCCGTAAAAGATTGATTCCACCAAACCAATGAATTCTATACCAAAAAGGCAGTAGATGATTGGTCTTGAGTTTTAAAACCATTTGGGTTTTTGTGTCAGTAGTAGCCTTCCACGAGACTGAAGGATGGTTGTAGGATATATAAGTTAGTGACTCCCTAGCTTCTGTCACGCTGTGAAAGGCTGGCTTCAAGCTTTTTAATCATACTATAACTTCTAGCGGGAACAGGCAAAAAACACGTAGCACAGCATTTACTGTAAGTGAAAATTCAGCCCCTTTCTAGCAGTTGCTTAGTGCTGTCAACAAGTCACTTCTAGCCTGCAAAACCTCCGTATGTGGTTCCCAACAGAATTCATCAACCACAGCGGTCACCAGCAGGACCGGCAGATCACCCGGGCAGCAGCCAATACAGAGATGGATCCAGCTGTTGATACAGAGGTGGCTCCAGGTGTTGAGGGGGCAGGAATGAGCATCCAGGACCCAAAGAGAGGAGACATCAGAACCGCCTGTCCCAGTCCTTCCCATCGCTCTGCCCAGCGGCAGGAGCCCACTGCAAGATCTGACAGCCCGGTAACAGAAGAACTGTTACCAGCTGTGTGCACACCAGCTGCTACAAATTCGGGAAAAGGAGAAGCTACATCTCCTCTCAAGACTTGGTAAAAATGGTTTCCCCCTTCTGACCAGGGGACTTGGGGACTTACAAGACCCTCCTCTCCACGTCCCCCTGCGCACGATGCACAGCTCTGCCGCCCTCCGACGTAGATCAGAGCTGTGTCATCGCACCCAAAGCAGAAGGTTCGTCCACTGTACTACTTTAAGACTCGTTTCATAACACTTCTACTATTAATCAACCAGTTTATGTATACAGTGAATTAATCCAACAGTCACATAGGAGACATTTTGGTAACCCAATTAAGCCACAGAATATTCATAAAGTCACACAGATACATCCAGAGATTATGTCCACCAGAGCACAGGACTGGTTCAGGACAATAATTTCAGTAGACAGTGAATATATGGGGCGGTATCTTCAGCTGGGGCAACTTAGGGCTCCTCACCTAATGCCAGTAGGAAAATCCTTCAGTGCACAGTGACTGAGCCTTTGGGCCTCTGGATTTTGCACGGGGTTATGATATTAACAGACATAGCACGGTTAGCTTCCTTGTAAAATAAAAATGCGCTGAGAAATTTCAGGATTGGATTTGGAGTTTCAAGTTGAAAACCCATTAGGTCTTGTGCAAGTTTAGATTTGGGCAGATCAAAATTTTGAAATCTATGCTAATGACACTTACAGGCAGGGAGCTTGTAAGACTATTCATTTTTGACTGAGAAAAGCTGGGAAGAGGTATACATGTATCAGAACCAGAAAGCTGGCTCTGACATCCATTTTGCAATTTGTACATTGCTTGTCCAACAACAGCAAAGCATTCAGATGATCACAGGTACAAATTCCGAACCATTTTTCATTGCTGAGACAATTCTATTGGAAATCGTGTTTTTAAAGTAGCCAGGGTTTTCAGAAGTCTATGAGTAATTTCTAAACAGCTTCTTCCAAATTTAGAAGTAGTAGTAATGGGCAAATAGTTATTCTTCAACCACTACTTTAAATAAAATTTAAGGCTGAGACTATAGAAGTGAAACTTTGAAACACAGATTTTAAAAAGAAGTTTTATATGCCAGAATTTAGGATTTAAATTCAAGCATCACTTCAACCTTAACTATCAGATCACTTCTGTGATGTAATCATTAATGCAAAACAATACTTGTTTTATTCTTTTACTTTAACCGTAAATCTTTTAATCACATTCTGTACACAAAGTTTAGCAATGAAATACGTTTAACTAATGTTACTGAAGTATTCCATATAATCTTGATTTACCTCTCACGTACACAGTTGTGAAAAATACACATAAAAGATTTTATCCGTGGAGCCATCTCCAATAGTAATGTTAAACAAAGAAATCTATGAAGGCTTATAGAAATCTCCTTCCCCCCCCAGGAAACAGCAGAGACCTGCCGGATAACCACGTGGCGATTTCTGATTCAGCTGTAAACAAACTACTGCAACGTGTTGCCAGACAACTCCCGACGCTCTGAGAACTAGAGGAGGCTTAGAAAGAAAACCTCATCGCCACGCTACGCGTGTACGTGTAGAATGGTTAAAAAGCACCACCTTCTCCCTCCGGAGAGCAGCAAGGAAGGGTCCTTCCAGGCCAGCGCTGCCGGCACAGCTGAGGCTGCGCTGGGGTGGAGGCACCCAGACCTCGCTGCCTCCTACAAACCCCTCTTGCAGCAAGAGCTGGCAGCACAGGCCGGTGGCTGTCTCCCCTCTCACAAGCAACGCAAAGCATTTTCAAAATCTTGTGTCTCTTAAACCGAATGGAAGATACACACTTGTCTGGTTTAGCTTAATTAAAGCACTTCCCTCTGATAAAAGGCCAGGTTATGCCTTTAAAGGGTTAAACTATGCCACATAATAAAATTAGGTTTTGCCCTGGACAGACACACCTAAAACTGCTTTTTTTTTCCTCATGAATGGGAATTGTATGTTTATACCAAGAGCAAAAAGAGCTCAGTGAAGACTGACAAAGTGTGCATAATCCTTGGATGAATTAGAAAAGCCAGAATCCAGAAGCAACTCTGCGTAAGAAGGATTCCCAAGTGGAGAATCTCATCCTGAATGCTGCTACTTTTCAGAGGTGAAAGGGAGTGGAGATTATCCCTCTACAACTTATTCACGCCTGGTGTAAAATAAAGTGAGCCTTTAAAAATACCAACTCAAACCAGGGAGCTTATGGATCCACTACTGAGCTGAGCAGACTGCTCCGCTCCTGCGAAGGAACCATTCACATCTTTTAGCACCAAGGGGAAATACAGTTTTTACGCCACCTTCCTGAGGTAATTAACAGGGACCTTCAGCTTCACTCAGCTGGTTCTTCTCTCCTTAACATGTCCCAAAACGGCCTTCTCTAGACTCAGAGTGCGCCCTGAAGTCAATAACCAAGTACAAATTCAGACGTCGTACAGCGGACTCCGTATTTCTGGAGCCTGCTCTGGTGCGCTTCCCAGGACCGATGGGAAGGTTTCGGCCGAGGAGGCAGAGCCGGATCTGGCCTTTTGCTAACGCAAGGCTGCATTTTGCCAGAGGAGACGTGCCTCTCTACCACACATCACCCGCTTCGGCAACAGCAAAGACGCCTGGGAGAAGCGGTAGCTGCTCTTACAGCATCATTTGAAGAGTCGCCAACAGAAGGCAAGCAAGGCAACGCACCGAGGGCACGGAAGCCCCCCCGGATGCAGCTCTGATGCCGGTGCCTCTGAAGCGGGAGGCACACCGCACCGCGGGCCGTACGGCCCGGTGCCGGGGAGGGCTGCCGCCTCCTGGGGCTTTGTGTGTATTTGTGCCATGGCGCGGGGCGGCTCTCTGCAGCTCAGCACCCCTCCAACCACCGCACCCTTCCTTTCAGTATTATTGTCTTACAGGATTACATTTAAATTACAGGCTTCAAACTAACCTGGAAAGTTAAATCCGCTGGAGAGTGAGTGTAAATAGGATTACCCGTCACTCCCAGTTCTCACCCAGCTGCACCTCTGTGCAGAGGCACAGAAATCACACGGGCAGAACAACACGGGGCTTGGGAGCGTCACTTTGGGTTCTTCCTCCCAAGAGAAAGGAAGACAGAGGTAGGAGACTTTACTTGTTAATATTTTTCTTCCACCTGTTCCTTTCTCCCTCGTCTGGCTTGTGGCATTTCATTGCTGCCGCCGGCTGAGCTCTCCCCCACTTCCCCGCAGAGGGGACAGCCCCCGCGAGCCCCCCCGGCAGGGACCCCCCTCCCGTGGGCCCTCAGGGCCCTCACCCAGCTCAGCAGGGCTCTCCGCCCCAGCACCACCTGTCATCCTCGTCCCCACCCTGGGGCAGGAGCACTCCTGCCCCAGCCCTCGATCCGTGGCGCAATAAAACCCAGCGCTGCAATAAAACCCTGCCGCTACGTCACCGGGCTGCCCTCCCTGGGAGCTTTCATACCGTACTGACCGGAGCCTTCAGCCCCTTCCCGGCCCCTCAGACGCCAGCACCTCGGAGGATCAGACTTCTGCTAGTTCAAGCAACGATGGCGAGTTTCTGGATAGGCAGAACTGTAACACCTCAGGGTGAAAGAGGGCATTTTTAAACAGAAAGTGACTTCACCTGACTGCTGGGAAACAGATGGTATGGCCTGATGTTGGCAAGTCCTATACTGTTTTTCCTATATGGGGAGAAACACTTTTGAGAGAGACCTGCAGCGACCACCGGAGAATGGCTGGAGTTAAACACTCCTAATTCCACCTTCGTTCTGCACTTCAGACTTCAGAAATGTTTGGGCTGGCCAGTTCAAGAGACGGACCTTAATCCAAGGTCTGGACCAAGTCCAAGCCCAGAGTAAAGGCAGTAAAAAACTCTAGGGTCCTTGGAGTTTAGTGTTCAAAACATCCTAAAACATCCTAGTTGCAGTACTGGCACTGACAGACACATAATCCTCAGAACTTGTGATCCCTTCATTAGATGCAATCCTACAGCATCTCATCTGCATTTCAGTCAATATTTCTTTAAAACCTTTATACCTACAGATAAAGTGGGCCTACTGTTTCAGAACTGCGTCTCTCTTGTACACTAACCAGCACAAAGGACTTCTGCCCGTAGAGTTTGCTTATTATTACGCTGAATCTCCTGCCAATTCCCATATTACACTACACGGCTATATACTTGCCTTTATATATCTCTTGGCTGCTATTGTAAATGTAGCAACTTTCCTGTAAATAATCCTTCTAGATAAAACAAAACAAAACCCCCAAAAAAGAGACAAAAGCAGCAGTAAAAACTATTCTCTGTCAATAAAAACAGCCTAGGTAACGGGCTAGACTCCCTCCTCCCAGAGGACGGGCGATGCCCCTCTGATTAGATGTCAGTGTAGTAGAAAGTAGACAATTAGATGATGAGACACATCTCCCACTCTGGGCAGGCTGTTTGAAATGCTTTAACTGGTCTTTAAACAGTTTAATGATAAAGAAACTTGTTGTTCAGTTTTTAAAACAAGCTACTTAACTTTTAAGTGCAACTGAATTCCCCATTCATTCCAGTGCTTAGAAAACATTTCTTTGTCTTACTACACACCATCACACAGCGATAAGTGTAATGTCCCATTTACTAGTGTTCATTTATATTTAATGCATATTTATCTTAAACTCCTCCGTCCCTTCCAATGAGTAAATTTTCTTTATAATCATGTGAATACCTTCTATATTACAGACCATCGACACATACATTACAAACATAACTAAGAACAGTAACCTTGGTTTTGTAAAGATCGCTACAAAGATCTTGACTCTGTTGAAGAGTGAAGCATGAGCCATAGTGTGTACCCCTCTTAAATCCTATATAAGCTGTCAAAATGCTGATTCTTTAAGCTCAGTTGGCTTAAAAAAAACCAACCACCAACCAAACAAAAAACCTACCACATTTTTTCTATTCATTCTCTTCCGTACATCTGACCCCAAGACGGCATTGTGTCAGACAGAGACAGCTGGCAGCGAGGTTGCCTGTCTCTGTTTTGCAGCTATTTGTAGTTGCCAGCTACTTGGAGCAGTCCCCAGTCTCGTCTCAGCAAGTCAGGCTGCGTACCCGGCTGGCGCCCAGCCACGGCCATCACAGCAAACGGTAAGGGACTCTGAAGAAGCAACAGATTTTCACAGAAAGAAAGAAAGAAAGAAAAAGAAAAAGAAGAAACTGGACTGTGAAGTGTAAAAAAAAAAAGTTTAAGGTACTCAGAATGAAAACCTCTTCAAGAAGTTCTTTCTCTACCTCTGGATTTCAGAGTATCACCTGGTTTGGGACCATCTGTCCTTTCAGTGCAAGCGTTACCAGCCTGCAGCTGGAAAAGCCGTCTAATTCCATCCTCCTGATTACATTAAGAGAATTTATAGCAGGTCCTCGAGCTGTTACTTGATTCTAGACAGATGACTTTTAAATAAGAACTTCTTCAGGACGCTCAAAACAGCACAGGACTCTGAACGAGTGGAAATAATTTTGAAGTCATGCACTTTTGAGGGAACAGTTTCAACTAATCTTATACTCTGCTGAACTCCTAATTAGCTTTTCCTGTGTAAACACACGGTGAGGAGATGCAGAAATTACATATCGATTAACCAGCCTGTGTGGTAACAGTAGGGGTGATGAAGATGGAAGCTGAGGAGAATGCAGGTTCTGTGCCCCAGAGAGCAGGTCCTGCGGCCAGCTCAAAGGCAGCCCCGGCGCCGCGGGAGGGACC
>NW_009594086.1:9633-31370 GCF_000690535.1 Cariama cristata | reverse complement strand
AGCCCAAAAAGCCAACCATATCCTGGGCTTCATCCAAGGAAGCACGGCCAGAAGGGTGAGGGAGGTGAATCTGCCCCTCTACTCCACTCTGGGAGACCCCCCCCGCAGTACTGCCTTCAGCTCTGAGGCCTCCAACACAAGAGGGACATGGACCTGTTGGAGCGAGTCCAGAGGAAGCCATGAAGATGATCAGAGGGCCGGAGCACCTCTCCTGGTAAGATAGGCTGAGAGTTGGTGTTGTTCAGCCTGGAGAAGAGAAGGCTCCAGGGAGAGCTTAGAACAACCTTCCAGTACCTAAAGAGGCCTACAAGAAAGCTGGGGAGGGACTTTTTACAAGGGCAGGTAGTGATAGGACAAGGGGCAATGGCTTTAAACTGGAAGAGGAAAGATTTAGATTAGATATTTGGAAGAAATTCTTCAGTGTGAGTGGTGAGGCACTGGCACAGGTTGTCCAGAGAAGCTGTGGATGCCTCATCCCTGGAAGTGTTCAAGGCCAGGTTGTATGGGGCTTTGAGTGACCTGATCTAGTGGAAGGTGTCCCTGCCCATGGCAGGGGGTTGGAACTAGATGATCTTTAAAGTTCCTTCCGAACCAAACCATTCTATGATCAATGAAGTATGTAGTAATATTCACCACTTACAAACTTTTATTGAGAATTTTATACTTTTTAATCTCACTAAAACATGCATTTACAGCTAGATTTTGTCTCTACAGTTTTGATTTATGAATTCTTAGTTTACAATTTCCCATACAAAAGTATTTTTCAGTTCTTTGCTTGACAGAAGGATCAGATTCCTTATCAATGTCCAATAAATAACTTCATTGTAGAGAACCAAATATGAAAAGAAAGATTTTTATCGATGTATGGACACACACGTACATACACACATAATTTCTGCCACACAGAGGTATGTCTGTGCATGCCAGGTCTACACATGCTCTTCTACACAGCTGTCAGAAATAGAAAGGGGTCTTTTCACTCAATAGCAAGTCAGGAAAAAAAACATGCCTGTTATCCTGCAAGTTTAAACATATATTCCCACTTATTCTCTTGCCAATTAGCAGAATCACTTTCTTTTTCACTAGCCTTTTCAGTTAGGAAAGACTACTTAAAATATCTTGAACCCCTGTAACATCACTTGGGATGGTAATGCTGTCCACAAGAGCAGTGGATGCTATAAGCAGATATTGTAGTACATCCTATACTTAAAAGCTCAATAACTAACTGGCCAAAGGTAGACTAGTGATATTCCTAAAAGGCATCTGCTGGCAGATCAAACAAACAATAATACCAGATGATTTCTTACCATCAAGACATGCCAATACAGGTTTTTATATGCTCATGTTAATTACTTGGCTACTTTTTGTCTACTCTAAAGTTGTAGCATACCATACATCCTTTATCATACAAAAATGTCAAGCAACAATATGGAAGTGGCAAACTTAAATAATGAAATATTTTAGAAAAATGGACTATATGAAACAGGCATGAGGAGAAAATGTTATTGCTAAGGTACTAATGAATATAGCTGTTTGCCTGATTCTGCTTTTAAAAATGATATGTTCTCATCACGTTTCTCCAAGATGACACAGCTCAGGACTGTCAGCATGGGAAATTTTTGATCAACATACTGAAGTTCATTGTTACTCATTTCCTATTACCTACAAAAGTTTACAAAGCAATCTGTTGCAATTATAGACTTGTAATTAGATTTAGATTAGGAATGTATTGCTAAGGATCCTAGATTCCAAATGTTCCTTTAATCAAAATCTCTATGTTTTGATCTCAGCCAATGCCCCTGACGTACAGAAGCTATGTCCAGTGAATTTACTCAGTGGATCATAAATCTTATTGTCAGGCATTAGATTTTATGATGCATTCTTAAATTGTGTCTCTTTTTATTAACTGTCACAGGGAATGCTGTCTTTACTGCTAATAAACAGTTCTAAGTAAATTCCTACAACAGTATATTAACACTAGTTAAAGGCATGTAAAAACTTATTTGGAACACATGAAATAGGGTAAAATCCAAACAGCAGGCAATGCCAAGAATGACACTGGCTTCAGCTGTGATCCCACATCTGTGCAAAAGGAAATCCCAAAGAGCATCACAGGACTAATGTAAAACACCATTAGTTCCTCACTTTGTATCAAGTGTATTATGCTGATTGTATAAAATTTCATCCAGTTTCAGAGAAAAGAAGTTCCAATTCTTTTGTAGAGCTACAGTAAGTTAGATGTGCTTGCAAGGGCAAAGCTGTCTTAACTCAGTTTTGGTCATTTTAGGAATCCAACTGAGAGATAACCTAATGGATGTTTCTTCAGGTATTTTTTAATATATTTTGTTACAGGATATTTAATTGTATTGAGAGCATTGTAATTAATTTGGAAAACTAGATAATTACAAACACCTTATAAGTAAAGTGTCTTTAAAGGGAAGTCATATTGTTCACTTAAGATTTACAAACACAGGAAATACTGCGGATTCTATAGCTTTTTTTAATGCAAGATCCAAACTAGGTGATTTATAACTGTTTGTCTTTTGCCACAGAATACATCAAAATCAGAAAGAGGAAGTGAGTAAGAGCAATTTTTCATATGATATGAATCAAAATGAATTCTTTACTTGCACTGAATCATGTTTTTCTCAACTTCCTTTAACTATCAATTTCCTAGTCACCTGAGTTTGTATGTAAGCAATGGATCATATGGCACAGAGGCACCAAAAGCAGTTGCTGGAATCTTGATATTCTCTTAAAGAAAAAGATAAAATGTAGAGGGATTTTTCTGAGTTTAAGAAAAAAAGGCTAAACTGTTGATAAGTAAACATATTTTGCACTGTGGAAAACTGGCTGAGGGTGGAGAAAGCAATCTCAGGCACAGTGTGAAGCAGGATTAAAATCTACATCTGTATTATCCTGAGACAAATCTGTAAAGGCTGGTTTGAGGAACACAGGGCTTTCAACTTCTCTCATTACTGATTTTAACAGATCGTAGGACAAATGTCTAGTTTCATTTTGCTTTGGTTTTATTTTTTCATGTTCTCTGCAATCAATACACAATATCTGTATGGGTGTGGATTTGATAAATCCAGTCCTATGATTTCAGAAACTAATCTGCATGAAGACTATGATGCAAGCCCCAAGCTAAGTTTCAGAATATCATATTTTCTATGTAAATAATGATAGAATGGAAGCTGAATGGAAACCAAGGCAGTAGCCCTGATTAGCACGAGGCTACAGGGTGCAATTTTACAGCCTTAGATGACAAAACATTATTTTTAACAGTACTTCTGTATTTTTAAACTGCTCAGTTAATATTTAATTTGGAAGAGGTTAAGAATCATCAGGGATACACAATATGCACTACATATGTAAACCATACATATATATAGACATTTATATGTATTAAATCTGGTTTTATAATTTTTTATAGTTTTTAATATCTTTATGTATGTTAAGAATGAAAATTTGGCTTTACAGTATTTACTTAGAAAGGCTAAAGCCAGAAACTATTTACAGACACTTAAAATGCATTCAGAACATGTGAGTGATTTCACTGAACCCTTTCATACCCCCCGAGCAGTGCTATTGCATAGTAACTCCTAAACTGTTTTCATATTTGAAACAGAAACCATATTCCATGTATCCTTCTCCAGTACCAACTGAAATGGAATAGAATCCTTTTGGATAAATTCTAATTAAGATTCTTCTTTATTTTTCTTGAAGGACTGGTACGTGAAAGGAGCCAATCTAATCGTTCTACCATTCAGGGCAGTGTAACATGCATAGCTCCTCTAGAGTGGCAAGTGAAGGGCTACTCTGGCTTGATTTGCCCCACCTACCCAAAACCACTATGCTTATGCAGGGAATAGGTGGAGAAAGACCCAGGTGAGCCCCTCACTTATTGAAAGCTCTTTGCAGCAATCAGCATAACCTTCATACTGCCTTGAAATATCTACACTGCAATATTTTTAAGAATGTGGAAGTCTAATTGTAATAATACCCTGCTCTTTGCAACTTATCTGCATTAAAGGACAACTGTGGTAAAGAAAGAAGGATTCACAATAACGTGCATATTTTAAAATTTATTTATTATATATTATATACTATATATATGTGATATGTTATATAATGTATATTACAAATTGAAAGGATAGAGATGTTGCTCAATGGAAAACTGTAAAACACAGTATTTTAAGTTTTAAGAAAATCTATCAACCACTGCAAGCCCCTTGCTTTTTAACTGTGTAACGTGCATACTTAACACTCTAAAGTTCATAACACACAGGACAGTCTACAAAGGACTACAGCTCAAGCGCTATTGCTTACAAGGTTTTAAAATCAAATCTACTTGCTAAAGAAAGAAGAAACAATGATGTTTTAGGCCAGTCATTAATAGCTCCAGCAAGGCAAATCAGAAGTTTTCTGACCCAATGGGCAGAAGGGTAGTTCTCATTAACACTGTCTCACAAGCTCTGTTTCCAAATCTAAGGTCACAGCAGTCAAGACCACTGTATGTCCCACTCACTTTGTCTGTCTCCTGCATATTACGCTGGGACTCTGAGCTCACCGTTGCCACAGGAAAGACATCTGAAGGTTATGATAGGTATTTCCATGAAAACAGTGCGGTGATAAAGCAGCAAAGAGAGCCAAGCAACTGTGAAGAATTATCAGAACAGAGCACACAACAAAGAACATCCTTATTCTACCTCCTCTCTCCATGGGGTGATTGTATTTTGAATGTTGTGTACAAATCTGGCCTCTCCTCTTCTCCTCATCCTGAAAATAATATAGCAGAACTGGAAAAATGCTCAGAAAAGGACAGCAAGGTTTATGAAAGACAGAGAATGAGCAATGAGCTCCATTAAAGGAATGAATATATGAGCTAAAGTTTATATAGTGTCTAAAGCTTTTCCTTAGCTGGAAGTTTCTCAAGATGTCTGCTTTGCTCACAGTCAGAAACAGGATGCTGACGGAGATTAATCTTTTGTCTGATGTGGCACAGCCAGTTTCATGCTCTTAATCTTTTGTCCGCAATGTGATCGGAAATACGAGGGGAGACAGGGGGAGGACAGAACTGAAATACAGTAGTGAGGACATTCGCTATTAGCATATTCTATTTGGAAATAGAAGTCTGCTAACAGCATGGATAAATAAATGCATGGTCATATTAATCTAGATAGAAAGGAGGCTGAAGTACTTTGGTCTCAGCTCAAGTATGTAATCAGGACACCAGATGGTTTTGCATACCTGAATTGATGCCTGTCCTGTGATTGCTATACTACTAATTACACCATTATCATCAACCCACAGGAAGTATGCCACAAACCTAGATGCAGAAATCTGTGTGTGCACATTTCTCAGAATTGTCAGTCTTTCAATTCCAAGTCAATGTTTACTGATAATCAGTTTGGAGTTGTATTATGGAAGGTCAGATTTCAATGTGCAATTGCTTTTGCCAGTATTCAGACACAAACTGGACTTGAAGCAACTGCATACAAATGTTCAAGTTTTCATACCATCATAGCTACAGGACTCAATAACAGAGGAATCTGAATACTAGACATTCCACTCAAGCTTATAGTGTTCTCTGGGAATATTAAAATAGCCCAATCACATAGTATAAATAACTAAATAATAATGATCAATAAATAACCAAAGCAAACTGTTTGCAAAGAGCTATCACCTGAACTACTTTTAAAACACTGAGTAAGTTCACAACTAAAGAGTCCGGATTGTGAATTAACTGCAATCTCACAAAAATCAATATTGATTAGTCTTTTGTTGCTTATGACATAACCTGTACTTAAGGTCTGGGTAAAGTTCAGGTTTATTTTGCTCATTGTTCTTAATTAATAACCAACCTTTACCAGCATCCAGATTTCAGCACTGAAAAATATTTGAATTTTTAGAGATCTAACATTAGCTGACAACAGTTCACTGCTATGCACCTAGAGTTAACATAAACAATTGAAAAGTATAAGGCTTTGGATAACAAACCAGCTTGTTTGTTCATTTCTTCTGATGACAATACTACTACCCTTCCCTACTTCAAGATTGAAGGTCTATGGCTTTTCCTACTTTCTCTTCTACCAGATCGCTGCTGCCACTGGATGATATGCTGTTCTCTTGGCTTTCTAAGCAGTGTTTGCAGACAAGCTTCTAACAAGCAATTTTATCTGTAAGAATTGGTCTTTCTCTGGTAGAGAAGTCTCAGAATGGGGTTTGAAATATCACAGCAAAAATGCATTCTTCTGCTGTTCTAAAGTACTTTATCAATTTTTCTATTACTGTGGCTAACAGGCTGCCCATCAAACACAATGCTACAACATACGGAGAGGTCTCTAAGTACCCTCTGTATGCCAGATTTGAAGTAGTTAGAACCTTTTCAGTACATCTAAAGTAGTGTGTAAATATTACAAAGTGCCTCACAACAAATATTAATTGGCACTGAAATTTGCATGCCTGAAAAATAGGACCCCCAGTAAACAGCTTTCACTACTGCACAACTTTATTTCCTGCTTCATACTTTTGAATGTGTTTGGAGATCACCAATCACACGCTTCATGAATCAATTCTTACAGTATTTCTACAAGAAATTAATAGTCTACCTTTTTTTTTGTCATTTCAACTAAAGAAAAAGAGGTACACATTCAAAAGCAACTAAGTGGCTTGAGTTCCCAGATCCCAAATGGAAAAGTGACCAGGGACTGAAGATGAGCACAGCAAAACTGAGCCAGCTCTCAAAGCATAGGTCCATCCACATGCAAGTCTACACCATCCTGTTAATACAGAAACTCTGATTCCCAAAAGCTAGGAATTAGTACATTATCAGCCTGACCTAATGCCCTATATCTCTATGCAGAGATAAACCACAAGGGAAGAGCACTGTGCTGCTACAGCTGTGTAACATCTGGCTCCAGAACTACTTAATTTGTCCCTAGCTCCTAGTCTTCTGCACCATGCTTCACTGTGACAACACACAGAGCTAAGTAACAGACAAAAGAAAAGGTCTCCAACATCAGGTAGAATTTCAATACTATTCTGCTGAGCAGGTGTCAACTATAGAGTATCCCAGCGTTTTTTTTTTCCAGTATACTGGTGCTATCAGTCATGAAATGATTTGTACTGATCAAGAGCTCTTCAGAGAACAGGAAGAGTTTGATTTGCATTTTATTGGTTTCACTCAGTGGAGAAGACTGCAAAAAGAATTTTTAAAGGGATTTTTAAAGGGACTTCAGTCACTGTGAGCATCAGCCAAGATTTCAAAACTTTTTTTGTTTTCTTAAGAAAACAGAAACAGTGACGTGTTTGTAAATTGAGTCAGAGTTATCAAAGTGCTTCCTAAACTACTTTTTCAAGGCATTATTTTTTCATCATAAGGCAGCTAGGTCTTCACTCAGATCAGTGATAATGAAAAAGACAAAATACTACATCTGCCACATAAGGAATTAGGTAGTTCCTCACCAGGGTGCTTTGTCTCAAATAATGAGGACAGCAATGTACATGTCAGTAAGACTGTCAAGATGTCATGTTTTACTATCTGTAGTAGTCATCTGTTTTTTTGTTGTCAGCTGTTCTTTGTATTCTGGTATGAAACTGTAGTATGACATCTTTGCATACTGTTAGCATTTACTATGCCTCACCCCAGGAAATACTGCTGTTGCCCAGGAGTTATATTTTGCTGCAAGATATTTGCTTTATAATGGTGATTGTGTCTCTGACATGACGGTAGAGAGTAATAACAAGAGGAAGGTCAGCTGGGATTGCTGAGCATATTTTGTGATTTACTCGTTATTCTTCTTACAATGATAAATTTCCCAAAACACCAGATTGAGCACCCTCAATTCCATCATGTATTGTTCTATTTTCACCCCACAATCAGACAATTACACACATTCAGACATTAAACATATTTTTGAGAAATACAGTGGTGGGCATCTTTGAGAATTTTAGGTTGAAGACAAAAGCAAATGCAGAAGGTGGTTAACATGAGTTACACCCAGACATAGTATATATAACATGGAGGAACCTACCACTTCTGGCCTGATGGAAATACTAGTGTTTAAATAGACTGTTTAGGTTCCACTTTTTTATAACATCATCCATAATATTGATTCAGACAATAAATGAACCATGGTAAAACCCTGAGCCTGCAGTGGGCCTTGGCAGGACAACAGCTGCCAGTCTTTCCCGTGAGTGAGAGCAGGTGATGACCTACATATGAACCATTTCTTGTTGCTTTGGGGTTCATCGATTTCAGTTCTCACTACTCACAGCTCAAATCTCAGCTGTGCAGCTAAAACATGAACTTCCTGTGCTGCACCACCATGCAAGGATGATGAACTCCTTTCCTCCCTCTGAGAGCAGGAGCTCTCATCTGATGGGGAGGTAAGCAGAGTTAAGAGAATGGTTAAAGAAGAAGGCTTAAGGGTGGAATCTGGTGTAATTGGACTAAGGGGTTTAGACACAAAGCTAATGAAATGTTAATTACCATATTGGTTACTGCTTTGTTATTACAACAGTGATACCACAAGCCAGTCTGCAGTACACCTGGATTCACTGGAAAACCTCCAGAGCTATAGGTTCCAACAAGCTGTATACTTAGCTGTTCCTAAAATCAAATGCACTTGCAGATATATTACTAACAAACTATAAGAGGATAATGCAGAAGGCAGTTTCCTTGTATAACTCTAGAGTGGACGCAAAATTTGCATAGTAATTTGAATTACTTTACTTAGCTAGATTAGTTAGAGTATATTTCTCAGAATTGCCTCCCATCTGCAGTGAAACAGAAAGTTTACTATCTGTTATTAAGATTATTGTTGTTTGATTACTGTTAGTGATGAGTTATTGTGAATGTAGTTTATTTATCTTAATTTTAGATTTTGCTTTTTGTACATTTTCACTAAAATTTCTTGTACTTGCTAGTGATCATAACTCTATAGAAACTGGTCTGCTTAAAGTTTCTACACACAAACTCAGCTGCTGGAAATCTTGCTGAAAGAGAATAGAACGGGCATATAAACCAGTTTGCTAGCTGAGTGAATATTTCTGGATTTTTTTATTTTTAAATTTGAGGACTTCATATTGCTCTATCATTAAGTAGAGTTATGTAAGAGAAAAATAATATCATGACATTGCCCATCCTGCTAAAAAAAATAAATTGGAGGCATTACTTTAAACTTGTTTTACATTCTCTACCAAACAGAATGGCTACAATATCCCTGCATTTTTAAACCATCTACTAAAATAGACAGGCTAAACTATTTTATGAATTCACAGAAAAAAAGCAATGAAAATTTTGAAATACAGACAAGCTTTTGCAGGTATCACAATGCTTTGCAGAAGTAAGATTATTTCACTTTTAAGTGTTTACTAAAATGGCTAGCATCTGCTGATAAACTCTGCAGATTTATGTGATACCCAATCCAGCAACAGCTCATACTACATTTAACAGACAAGACCAAATTGCTGCAGAGTAAATGTTAGCAAGAAAACAGAACAGTTTATGCAGCAAATAGATGCAATGTCTGAAGCTACTCCTTCTATTAATTTATACTGCTACTCAGTTTATAATATAATCTATTGGAGAATAAACACATGCACAAGCACTCAGAGTGTGGAGTGCCTATAGGTGCTGGTGAGAAATGCTTATATTCAAAGCTTGGGAGATAGAGATAAGTTTTCTCATGTAACAGGAATCCAACATTAGAAAATACATTCTCATTTCAGAAAAGTTGAACATATAACATGTACTGCCTCTCCTGAAACACAGGCATTCGTATTTTGGATTGAAGTGTGCTTTCAGACAAAATTTGATGTCTTATAACATGTAGTATGACTGTTCTTACCTATTATATATTACACAGCAAATATGCATTTGCCAAACAACTTAATTCGTCCTTTTCAAAACTGGAATAGTCACTGAAATACCATTTTCCCAGTGTACCACTCAGAAGGCAAAAGTGAGGGACAAGAGGTAATGTGACAAAGCAGTGATGCTCCTTTTAGACAGTTGTATGATTTTGCACATACAAATTTCTTATTATTAACATTACTTATGGAATAAACTCTGGCCATATTATAGGGAAAAAAAAAGCATTCTCAAGGCTTTGTGTGGCATCTGGAATACAACAAATGCTATAATTATTTTGCACTGACAGTTCAGCCCAACAGACTAATATGAAGAAATGTTATAGAATTTTCCTGTTTTCTTGAGGCAGTTACTAAAGCTTGGATCCAAATATGCATCATAGGTGCTAAAATATAAGACTGGAAAGGCAGTATATAATTTTCAGCAAATTATAATGATTCTTTTCTAAAGCTACTGAAGAGAAATATTAGATTTTTTAAAAAAATTATTTTCCAATTATGGATCTTAAATGGAGAGTAATCAACCTAATGTCATCTTCCCTAAAGCCACTGGACAATTTTACAGTCATATCCAATGTGATGACTAATTTAATGAGTTAACATGTTTATTTTGAAGCTCATCTTGTTAAACATTTTAGAGTTCATAGTCATCTGTGAGTTTATTTATGATATATTGCTCCTTCTCACATAAATAAAATGAAAATAACCTGAGTGCTTTGATTGGAAGGAACACTGCAATGCTTTGTATTTACTTAAGGTAAGCTAACAATAATGAATGAGCAATAGCATGAAACGAGTTCATATTGGCCTTACCTGATCCACTAACTGGGAGTAGAGATCATAGCAATTGTCAAAAATGTATTTATAAGTTGAGTCCAGGCAGGCTCTTACACAGTCCTTCACCACAGTACTGGCTCGAGGTGGGCTCTGCAATTCAAGGACCTAATAAAATATTTCGTAAACAGAATTCAGAATTGGATTGAACACAGAAAGTCCAAGTGTTGCAATGAATGTAGTTCTGTAATAGAGGATGAAAAGGGTTGAAATATAATAATGATAAAAATATTTAAAACCGTGTTAACTTAAGGCAATCTTAGTTTAAAGATGCATTAAAACACAAACTTAAGCAAGTAGATTGTATCAATAAGTTTTATTTGAATAAAATTATTCATATGATGAAAGAGGCATATGTGCCCAAGGGTTTACATCTTTAGGTTTTCCACTATTTAGGAAATAATTAAACCATATAATTATGTGCTTTCCTCTGAATAAGAGTATCAGCCAAACAGCTCTTCATTTTTCTAAAGCAAAGAGTTCAGGTTTTTACTCCACTTTAGGATACATTAATTTGAACTTCAACTTAATGGATTATTTTAATTCTCTTTATGTAGTGCCTATTGCAGTGAAATCACATGCTATTACGACAAATGTTGCTTTGTGTTTCTGTATTTTCATCCAGTAATATTAATGTGTACCACTCCATTCTAAAAATATTTCAGAACTTGATCACCTAGATATCAATTCTACTTGCCTTAGTCACTCCAGATGTTATCAGACCTGTTCTGCTGTTTGACATGTGATATTATGATACTAGTAGGAAAACATTATTCCATATGATACATGTTCCTAAGGAGTTCAACTGAGTTTGCTTTATGTGACTTGACTTTAAACTAATTAAAAAGGTAAATTTTTTGATTCCTTCAGGAGATGTAAAAATAATTGTTAAAAAAGGAAAAGAAAGTTTGTTTTTCAAAGATAATGGCTTTTATCACATTGTTAATGCAAAGTATGAATAAGATGACTTTACTTCTATGATCTTCGGTAAATTGAGAGATTTAATTTAAAACTGAAGGAGATTAATTGATTAGAGTATTAACTAGAGTATGATTTTTTTGGAAAATAGAAGGCAACAGCGTGGGTTTTTTTATTTTGTTTTTTTTTTTATTTTATTTTTTTTTTTAGAGTCATTGTGCAAATAAAGGACAATACCTTCATTCGAAAAAAAGTAATGCTGGTAAGCAGGTCCACAGTTGATTTCAGATCTTGGAGTCTTTCAGAATTGCTGGCAGGAAAATTATCCTGGTGAATTAGGAAGAGAGAAATAATGCAAAATTGGAGTTACAGGTAAGATCCTTGAACACCTAGGAAAAAACCCTCTAGGAAAACAAAGATGCTGCTTGGAAGGATTATAAATGTTCATGTTACCTGAATTCTGCATGTGAGGAAGTTAGTAATGAGTATCTTTTGACATGAATAGGAACACTTCTGATAATGCTCCTGTATTTGTAATGTGAATGATTTAAAATATTGTGATATGTTCAAAACATCATGGAGTAAAAAATACTACAAAAAGACTGGAAAATGTTGCTAATGAAAATAATTTGTGGGTTCTCCACGGTGCACAAATCACTTGTAGGCATAAATGCAGTAGTAAGCTTAATGAAGAAATCATATATGAAAATTTTGCTTTGAACTCTAGGTTAACAGGGAGATTGATGGGAAGTAGAGTAATTTAAATGGCTTCATATTAATGAAACATCAGCCAAATATCCTCATGCTCCAATATTATCTGGATAACTTTTTTCAAAATTAAAAGATCCTAGGATGAACACATCTGCTGCATGAAGAACATGGTCTTAAATACTGAGTATGTGCGAATTCTACCTCTAATGCCTTGGGGGTCTTTTAAATGCTCCCTTTCTCCTTCAGTTTTAGAAAGCAGTCCAGATGAACTGAGAAATCCTTGAGTTGAAGGCTGCTATTCCTAGAAGCTGAAAGGACAGCCATAGCTGATGGAGCCCTAATCGCTTATGTATCATCCAGAAGTTTCATGATCCAGTGGAATGGAAAAAGAGAGGGAGTTCAGAATGATATGATAACTGCCAGGTATTCAGTGCATGCTTCTTTCCTGAAAGGCTGCATTTGGAACGTACCTTAGTGGAAAGAGCTTCCACAAGGCAGAAATGAAACTGTAATTCCTATCATGTAGAAAAATGAGGAGTCAAGTCTTTTTCAACATTCCTAGGATCGTACTGTGGATCTTAGCAAAGATGTCAGTCTCTCAGAATAAATACAGCAGTAACTGCAATTTGTACTACATGAGTCAGTGAAGGTAATTCCCAGATGAATTAACTTAATCAAGTTATGGATTAATCTAAACAAAGTTGTTGAATCCCACTCTTTATTGAATGTCTGCTCATCCCGTGACCCATTCTTAGCTTTTGGAAAGAAAATAATAACTTTTTTCAAATTGGAAAAATATTGTTGTTAAACTGCTTAAATTCTGTAAGTTTTTGTTCCAAAGGATTTGGGGTCTCATGTCAGCACCCAATATTTTTCAGTTTCTATACCACAAGAGGGATTAATCTCTAAAACTTCTTTAGACAGATGAAGTCCACAGGGATATTTACATGAAAAACATTTGAGTTGTCGTCTAGATAGAATATGTTGCACATACCCTGTATTTAGATAAATCAATCCTCAGAGAATTGTGCAGTTGATCCAGCAGTTTTATGAACTTTTCCCTCTGTAAAAAGAAAACAAGAATATGCTGCATAAGAATTTGCAGGTTCCTGTGATTAATGAGTTTTTAGAAAGTTGTTTTCCATTCTTAACTTATTTGAAAAATAGATTGTTTTCCATCCTTTCATATAAAAGCGCTGGTCTGAGATATCTGTGTTTCAAGGCCAGCAACGTATCTTTTATCACTTTATTTTCCCTTTCTATCCTATATTGTGATTTACCTGGTATACATTCAACACTGTGCAGCTGTGCAATACATTAGTGAGGTGAGATAGACTTTCCTATACAGCATTTTCCTTTCTTAATGACTGATGCATTGTTAAATAACTCAAAATATCTAAAAATTGAAAAGCATTGCCTGATATCTCTGACCAAAAATGCAATAACAGCACCAATTCAGTATAAAGTCCAAAGTTTTAAGTTATGTTATCAAGGCTTATTAAAACATACAAGCTTGTTAAATTTTATATTGCCCTGTAATCGCTTACACTCTTGAAGAAAGCACTTCCCCCTCCCTTTAATGTGTAAGAAATGATGCTCATTTACAGCTGAATTTGGTATTAAAGTATCACTGAAAATTATACTTCAGAAACACTGGCTTTTGTAGGAATAAGATAAGTAATACTATGCAGTTACAGTTTTCCCTTTCAAATATGGACGTTAACTTGTTATCTTGATAGATGAAGATGCAGCAGAAGCATTTTGCTGTGAGATACCCAGCTGAGCCGTGCCATTCTGAAGTAATACTAATTAGAGTTTCTAATTACCCATCTTCATGTTAGAACGTATTCCATAGTCCACTGCACAAAACTGTGCAGAAATCCTTGCCAGCCTATGTGAAAGCAACAGGCTTGTGGAAGTACCAAGATCTGATAGCTCTCAGAATGCACGATTGTATCCACACCAATCCTGAAATATGATCAGCACTAATATGAAAATAGAGTTCTTTGTGCACTGTCTCTCATCAGTGGAGCTCTAACCTACACCAAAAGCCACTAATTGGGCACAGTTCCCTTAAGGGATCAATCAAAAGGGAACATTTTTGTCATGTTATAAATCTGTACTAAAATATTCAGTCAGCCAAGTCCTTCCCAGCTGTAGCCTGAGGACTTGAATTTGAGATGTTCTTTTTGATGAACGATGTGCAGCTATCCACTAACAAATGCCTTTTGACCCAAGAGAGAAAAATAATCTAATATTTTGCCTATAAGTCAATTGTTTGAAAAAAAGAGCTCCAAATCTCTACTAGTGATGTTTACTATAGTCTTTCCATCCATCTGCTGAACTATGAATTGGATTGGAATTTGCGTCAAAGGTAAACTGGCATTAACATCAGCGAGAGGAGTTAATCTCCATCTAATCTGGGGATAAAAGTAGTCCTGATAGTTAGAAAAATGGAAAAAAAGAATAGAAAACCCAGCAAAAGCATTTTAAATTTCAAAAGCTGGATCAAACTCAACAGTTTAATAGAGCTTGAACATTGTTTCAACAAAGATGTAGTCATTCCATAATGACTAAACCATCAATTAGCTTATAAAAGAAAACCTGAATAGGAACAGAGCAATATTGTGCTCTCATGGTAATACAATAATTAAATCACAAATATTCTGATAGTGTTTTTCACCTATAAAACCTTTTTACTTTATAGTAATGGAACAATGTTAATATTCCTCTTTCAAAGCAAACCTCTAGCAGCAGGAGATAAAGTTCCAGTTCAAGAATATGCTCTTTCCAAACTAAAGACCCAGCCCTGGATACATTCATATGTGAGTACTTCCACCAGACTTAACATTTAAAAGAAAAATAAATTGATATTTAGAGTAAAGATTTCTCTAAAATAAATTACTGAATGGACCTGAAAATAATGACTTAAAAAAAATTTTTTTAAAAGTCCCTTCTTTTTACAGACTTATGACATCCCTTAAATTTGAAAATATATTAATGTTAGTACTACTTTAGGAGTATTTAGAACTAACTGTTGACTATTTACAGCTGTAAGTAGTAGCATCAGATTCTAGGAACATTCAGGATCCAGTAATAAGAAAAATCAATCTTTGGTATTACTACTACACAAAGTGAGTTCTATAGATATAAGTTCTGTCTCAAAGGTACTTGTGCATGAAATGCAAACTAATGTTTAGTTTCAACTATTTGAGGCCCTGTATGAAAAAATCATACAGGAATGCTGTATTAATACACTGTTTGCTACAAATCACAATTTGTTTTAGCATCCAGAGCAAACATTCTTTACAAAACTAAATATATACACTTTTTTCCAGGCATGGATTGAATTACTTCATTAAGCATAGTGTGATAATTGTGTTTCTTGCTTCTGATGGGAAGACAAAAGCAAAACCAGAATTAAGTCTTTCTTGGTTTACTAGTCCAAATGTATAATTTCATAATGTTGTCTTGAAAATCCTGAAATTCATAATGTTTCTATTACTCAATACTAGAGAAGAGCATTAGTACCTCTAACACTACTTCAAAAAACTATAATTTGTATTTAATAAATTTTAATTATGTTTAATATTATATTTCATGTCAATAAATGAAATTTTAGAAAACATTATCATATTTTCATAGCTACTGTTAAACGAAAAATAGCTTTGATATCAGCCATACAAGTAACAGCCATACAAAAAAAAGAGGAAGGAATGAATGCATTTTTCAGCATCAAATTGTGTTTATACTCTATCTCTGACTGCATCATGTGTAATAGTAGAGATATGAAAACAACCTCTTTGAATTGTTGCTCTCCCTTCTTCCTCTTATCTGCTCAATGAAGGTAGGTGAACAAATTAGAGTACAGAGTGAATGTATCTTTACTTTTTATCATGTTCAAAGATAAGCAAGTTTGCATTGCGAGATACTTATCCACAGAAGGAAAGTTAGCAACAACAAAAAAAGTACTACCACATCCTGAGATGCTGGTATTCCTCCTAAAATTTCTGTTACGTAAATCCAGGACTTGGACAATGCATGATTACTTCATCAAAAATGAGTCCATCATTACAGGCTCTTGTGAGAAGAATAGTATTTATGGCTAGATCCATTAGGTTAATACGAGCTCACTGATGACACAGCCCAAGAAAGCAATTACAACCTTTACTTAGTCTAATGCAGTTGATAGTTTGCAAGCCCCATTACAATAAAAACAAAAGCTGATTGTTGAAGATTTTAGTACTATGCATGTGTGCCAGTGCTTTCTACCCTATATGCCTTACATATCACTGTATAAGGAACTGAATAGTATCTTTAGCTTTTATAGTGATTGATTGTAAAGACTCAGGGTAAAATTTTCAGAAGCTAACAGCAATTCCTAATCTTTAAAATGACCAACTTTAAAAAATTTTTTTAATTTAGAAGTTAATATGGTATCACATATCAGAAAAAAAAAAAAAAGATGAGGACTAGTATTCTATTAAAAAAGAAAGTCTACTTACCCCAAAGTTAGTAGCAGCAAACCGATCTGAGGCAGATACATTAGTTGCTGCTGTAGTATGAGCGTAGAAAGCATTTATATTGGCCAACAATGTACTCATAACTGCTGGAACACCAGGGCACATATATTTAGAAGATAGACAGGAAAAGTGCCTACAATTCAAACAAACTGACAGTTATTAAAGATGGCAAAGATTCTGCTCTTTCTCTCACCACTATTTCTTTTCAGCTCCAATGATGTAACTTTCAAGCTACCTCATGGACAATTGTGCAGATACATACGAGGAAAATCCAGACATGTTTGATATAACTGCCACTTGTTGCACACTGATATTTTTCAAATTGAACACATCAGATTCATATTTGCTTCTTATTCTGTTAATCCTAAATACAAAACCATGATTTAACTATACTAATTGCTATTAAGCAAAACATTCATTATTAAACACAAACTTAACATCAAACACAAACTTCATCATAAAAGGCCACAAAAGACCCATACTCTACTGGAGAAGGATTTAATTGATGCCAACAAAAAGACTCAAATCAGCATTTTAGTGTGGCTTGTATTTTAGGCTACATTATTAATGAAAGGTGAGGCGTCAAGCAACCTCTGGGTTCACCTTGATTTGATTTAGGCCATAGCTGAAATTGTTCCACTTTGATTCAGGCCAGTGAAGTTTAGGTAATCGGTCTGTTAAACCTGAACCAGCCCAAACCAGAGCTGCAATGTAGCAGCATTGTTTACTTGCTTAAAACAACAGGAGATGTATAACATACAAAGAGTTTATAACATAAGAAAATGAGATACAAGATGGATGAAAGATCTAACACATGAGGAGAGTGAACAACATCATTGCAAAACATAAAATCTTAATTTCAAGATTTATAGTTATGCATGATTGGGAGGAAGATAAAGGGATAAAGAGCAAATGCATAGAGACAGTCAAGAGAGTGAGGGGGATTAAGCAGAGATTATGATAGTGAAAATGAGTATACAGTCAAACATAAGAGGATGAAGAAACTCCAGTCACTCTGGAGCTCTCTGTATGTCTGAATGTCCTGATTTGGCAGCATGCTCCTCTTAGCTGGAGTCTCTGGCTCCTCTCTACTGTTTCTCCTTAGGAGCATAAGGCAGAGCAGTGTCCTGGGCCTGAACCACCTGGGCGCTAGTGCCCACCCAAGAAAAAAATTAACACAAAGTACAACTGAACTCTATCCTGGTGAACTTAAGCCGAGTACCCTTAACAGCTGTCACTGCCCAAATAACCTTCCAACCATGTAATTCAAGATTATTTGCATCTTGTATTTGGACTCCTGTTCCTAAAGATATAAAAAACGAGCTCTTTATACTTTCTTGCAAGCCTGCATGCAAACACACTCTACCTACACTACACTATGCCTCTGATACCCTCTTATTGTCTCAGTGGTCCTCTAAATCCCTTCACTCTGGGGATTGCCTCATGCTCTTGTGACTGAGCCTGTTCATCATATTCCCGCCGTCTGATGTTCCAGGGCTGCAGAAACTTGCTTCTGCTGAAGAGGCAACATATCTATTCTAGGGTGTCCCACACCACTGACATAGTATGTTTGCAGATGCCTTTTTCATAACCCTTTGGGGCAATCTGCAATTTCACATATAGCAAACAACTCCTCTTCTGTTAACCTACAGTTTTTAAAAGGGAAATTGGGGGAATGGAGTGAGTCACCAGAAGGCAGCATATGAAGTCTCTCTTGTTTCTGCTTTTCCAGTACTCCCTTCTCAGTGCACAGACTCTTACTTCTTACAGACACTTAGCTGCAGATTCAGAAGTGGGCATAAAAAAATGCTCTGGGCTGTCAGTACCTCACATCACTCCAAACCAAGCCCTCTCCAACACTTTCATTTGCTTTGCAAATAAGACATCTAAATTGTAAAGTTTACTTCAGAAATCTATGTCAGGTCACAGCTATGCTAAAAAAGAAAATTTCAAAACTTCCCAAGTGTCCAGGCTCAGGAATCAGTCTTCATTAATGTACCTGATATCCATTTAGTACCCAGATACCAGAAATGGACACCATAAAGTTATTGGTCAAAACTGCTCTCCTCAACAGCCTTAGTCAATGAAACAGACTATAGAACCTGGTAAGAGATTTGAAATAGAATCAGCTACTTGCAGTAAGGTAAATGTGAGCCTAAACACATCCACCTATCACTACAGTTACATGATCACTATGACCAACACAGGATAAAAGTTTTGGACTCATTCTAGGTGTAAAGTGTGTTTTTTGAGCACTGAGTGCTCAAAACATGCATGTGATCCATAAATTAAAGTGTTTTTCTATTTTTTTCTGAAAAAATAAAGAACAAGAGATGTATACCAACTGACCCTGTAATTGAAAAGCAATTGGTTGGAAAAAACTTCCAAAACTGTAATTTGCTAACTCTTTTGCATCTCACTCAAGAGAAATCCTCTTATAATTTAAGTCATAATTCCCAAGAAAAAAACAAGTCATTAATTACGAATGTGCAAATACCTAAAGAAAATCCCAGCACATATTCATATTTTGCTACTTTAAAGTATCATTCAAAGTCTCTGAAGTGTTAATGACATAAGATTTCAACAGGAGTGGATACTGGGATGAATCAAGCCCTTAATCCCACTCCAAAACTAGGCTGAGGAGCTGAATAACTGCTAGATTTTCTAGGTTACCTGACTGGGCAAAGAGACTGGAAAAGAAGAGATCCAACTCAGGATGGGAGACAAGAGAGGCAGGCTCATATTAAAAAGAATCTAGGGCTACAGTCTTCGTATGTGGGGTCCCTCTGTATCTGCAGCCTTTCCAGGCCAAGCTAGTAGAGCCACTTTGTGGGCTTTCTCTAGCATTAGACTCTCTTTAAAGTATTTTCAAGCTGGGTTTATATATCACATAGCCTTGCACTGATGCGGTGATATATCTTGATACTTAAAACTTGTATCATGGAGTCATGTTCAAAGCGCTTTGCAAATATTTCTCACCATTCCTGTAAGGTAGATCATTAAGTGCTATTATCTGCATTTTACAAAATTGAGAGAAACTGCTCCAATCTACACAGCAAATCAACCACATGGGCCAGGACTCGAACTCAGCATTCCCAGCTACGTGGCTTATAGTGATAATACTACCAAGCCTTTTATTCATTGCCAGTATTTTTCAGAAGTGCTTTTAAAATCTTTTTCATCAGTCCTCGTGGTCAAAGGGAAAGGGTTTGAAAGGGCCAGTTGAATCTGGCAAATCAACAAATGATTACAGGACTGGTGTCACAGCCAGGGGTTCGGCTACTTAGACCCTAGGACTCACTTTGAGAAACCTGGTCTGCTGGGGGTTGATGTGGTCCACCTGTCAGAGAAGGAGAAGAACATCTTCAGTCATAGGCTTGCCAAGCTGGTGAAGAGGGCTTTAAACTAAAGTTGCTCAGTCCATCCCACTCCTACCAGTTTGATGCCAATGCCAGCAACAGATGCCCAGAGCCTGGAGAGGGATCACGGAGAGAACCTGAAGAGCAGCACAACAGAGTCCCAGCCACTCCAGTAGCCCCAGCCACGCCAGCCAGTAATTCAGCTTTGTCGGGGGTCAAATTTAAATGCATCTATGAAAATGCTCATAGCATGGGGAATAAACAAGAGGAGCTAGAGACATGGGCACGCCTGCAGGGCTTGATCTCATTGGCACCACGGAGATGTGGTGGGATGGCTCCCACAACTGGAGTGTTGGAATGGGAGGATACAGGCTCTTTTGGAACGACAGGCAGGGGAGACGAGGATGGGGTGTCGCCCTCTATGTCAATAACCAGCTGGACTGCATGGAGCTCTGCCTCAGGATGGATGAGGAGCTGACCGAGAACTTGTGGGTCAGGACTAAAGAGAGGGCCGGGACAGGTGACATTATAGTGGGGGTCTGCTACAGACCACCCAACCAGGAAGACTGAGCAGATGAGGCCCTCTGTAGACAGTTAGGAGCAGCCTCACGTTCACATGCCCTGGTCCTCATGAGGGACTTCAGCCACCCTGATATCTGTTGGAGGGACAAGACAGTGGGGCATAAGCAATCCAGGAGGTTCCTGGAATGTGTTGAGGATAGTCTCCTTCTCCAAGTGATAGAGGAGCCAACAAAGAGAGGTGCTATGCTGGCCCTTGTTCTCACCAACAAGGAGGGGCTAGTGGGGAATGAGAAGCTCAAGGGCAGCCTTGGCTGCAGTGACCATGAAATTGTGGAGTTCAAGATCCTTAGGACAGTGAGGAGGGCACACGGCAAGCTCACCACCCTGGACTTCAGGACAGCAGACTTTGGCTTCTTCAGGGAGCTGCTTATTAGAGTACCATGGGATAACACCCTGGAGGGAAGACGGGCCCAAGAAAGTTGGTTAATATGCAAGCTCAGGAGCGATATGAATGCGAGAATGGATGAAGAGCAGCCCTGAGGAGAAGGACTTGGGGGTGTTGGTTGATGAGAATCTCAACATGACCTGGCAATGCGCCCTTGCAGCCCAGAAAGCCAACCGTGTCCTGGGCTGCATCCAAAGAACTGTGACCAGCAGGTCGACGGAGGGCATTCTCCCCTCTACTCTGCTCTGGTGAGACCCTCCCTGCAGTACTGCCTTCAGCTCTGGGCTCCCCAACACAAGAAGGAGCGAGTCCAGAGGAAGGCCACGAAGATGACCAGAGGGCTGGAGCACCTCTCCTGGGAGGACAGGCTGAGAGAGTTGGGGTTGCTCAGCCTGAAGAACAGAAGGCTCTGGGGAGACGTTAGAGCAGCCTTCCAGTACCTAAAGGGGCCTACAAGAAAGCTGGGGAGGGACTTTTTACAAGGGCAGGGAGTGATAGGACAAGGGGCAATGGCTTTAAACTGGAAGAGGAAAGATTTAGATTAGA
>NW_009594086.1:0-9544 GCF_000690535.1 Cariama cristata | reverse complement strand
TTAAAAGCCATGCTGTAGTGTGCTTTGAGCAACCTGGTCTGGTGGAAGGTGTCCCTGCTCATGGCAGGGGGTTGGAACTAGAAGATCTTTACTGTTCATTCCAATCAAAGTATTCTATGATTCTATGATAAATACTGCAACGTAAATCTGACAAAAGCGCAACACAGATACCTACTCCTTAGTAAAATGTTTGGTTGGAACTAGAAGATCTTTACTGTTCATTCCAATCAAAGTATTCTATGATTCTATGATAAATACTGCAACGTAAATCTGACAAAAGCGCACAGATACCTACTCCTTAGGAAAATGTTTCATTTTATGTCACGTTTCTTATCAAGTAGAAGAACAATAATGTTCTTTGTATAAAATACAATTGTGATGTTAGGTGATTCTCACCAATTTCAGATAACCTTTAAAGTTAATAGAAATCTCACCTGATCTATTAATCACACGCGTTTTGAGAAACATACATAGAGATGTCCAGAAGTATTTTTTTTAAAATTCACACCAAAATAATTAACATATACTTTTACTGTTGACCTCTAATTTCCAAAAATCTTCTAGTGGACCTAAAGATTCTTAGTGCATAAGGAACCCCAAGCTGGAGATTAGAAGGCACTAATAACCCCACTGGCCTTACATTCATACCTATAACATATGCCTTGCTGAGGGGAGGAGGCAGACAAAATGGGCAGTCAGCAGCAGTCACTATGTGAGAAGCTATTGAATTTGTATCAATTGCCTGCAGGGAACATGACACCGTGAAAGAACAGTTTGGGTCAACATTTTAAGTTCAGTGAGGTGTTTTCTGCAAATTGTTCTAACAATCTCACACTGAGCTACCCAAGGGCTGGACTGAGCTTTTACCTTGAAAAGAGACACAAACTGTACTAATTTGTTGTGAGGAAAATTTAAACCTATCAATGTAATTTATTTATGTTCTTATTATATTACTACACTGTTCCACCTGTAATTTGTTTACTGAAATTCATGATAAAGCCTCTGTGTCAAGTGATGGCTTATGTGAATTTTTGCTTCTCTCCTTCATTTAATTAAAATCTGTAAATTTCACAGAACCTATTATCACATGCAATATGGGTCATGACTCTGAGAGGGCTGATAACCCAGGTAAGAAATCTGCAAGCCATCTGGCTTCCTTCTGCTTGCTAAAATAAACAAACCAAAGAGGAACCTCCCTTCCTTGTTTTTGTAGGGGTCTGAAAACAGCAGCCAATAGCATGAGTTATTAACAATTTCTAACGGGCACGTGATGTCACAGTAACCATTGCTAAGTCTCACATACTTTAGAGTAATATTGCATTGTTTAAGCTAGAGTCGCATGTCTAAACCTAGGCCTGCTTGCTTCAACTTTCTTTCTATGCAATTTCCTGACCAAATGCAGCGCCTGTGACTCTTCCAATCTTTCTGCTAGCATGAATCAGCAAAAAAAGAAGGTTAATTAATGTCCTGTACTCAGTAAAAAAATGCTATCAATGAAAATTACTTTAATGGGTGATTTGTGTGCTTTTTGCAATTCAGCCACATTAATTGAAGACTAGCAGGAGAACAAGATGGCATAGTTAATGCCCATTAACCGGCTGGAATGAGAACTATGTTGCTGATTTAGAAGCATTAGGTTCTACCTGTGGTGACTCTTGCCAGTAAGAAGTGAAGATCTTAATAGAGCTTTTATTGCACTTGACTCCACTACACAGTAAATCCAGGATGCTGACATTATGTATAAATTCAATGCATAGTCAAACACTGTTTCAATATGTGCCTTGCTTTTTGCCTTCTAAAGAGAAATAAATTATGTTGAAAGATGAATGAGAGGAAGAAAATTATTTTTTCTTGGTGGTGGTGATGTGGCTTAATATATATAGGTAAAATAAACTTCCCGTATGATTCTTTCAAGACATTGAATTTACAGTATAAATCGCCATCCATCACTGCAGTCATCAAAACAAAGGCCAGATGGATCACTGAGCTGTTCTTCTGCTTTTGTTAATCTGTTTTCTGCCATATCTATTTTCTTTCCTATTCTCACACATACATGGTTTGACTCCTGGGAGTATATGCATATAATTTGTGTAGACTAACAGTGTCTGTTTGGCTGCTGTCCATCACAAAAAAGAAACAAAATCTCTTCTGACCCATATAAGAATGGCTGTAATTGTCTTTCATTCTTTTTCCCAATACAGACTCCATGAGGAGTGGAGAAATGTAATAATTATAAGAAAGAAGAATGGATTATGGAATCTATACAGTCAAGACTTCTCAAGGGCTGCAGTTACTGCAACACAAGCAGGCTTTTTGTTGTATTTTGGTTTTGAGTCAATGATTCATTTTCTATTCATGTGAATACCACATCTGGTAATTTAAAAGCAGATTTCTTTGCTTAGGAACTGGGCAGTTGGAATCCATATCTTGAAAGTAAGACACTCCTTCTAAGTGGGCATCATTTAGGGAAGAACTGTCTATGCTTAGTCTCATAAAAATGTGGATGTCTGTCTCCAACAATAGGTGCAATCACACTTGAATTCATTCTATTTATAAGTTTAATGAACAAGGTCTCATTAGGAACAATGACTAAAGCTTAAAAGTAACCGCCTACGTGGTATTTTTTGGGTTGATATCCACATTCCAATAAGTCTTTGGTGGTGCACAGGTAATCTCCTTCTGATCTAGAATCAAACAGTAACACAGATGACAGGTTTTAAATCGCAGAAAATGCAGAATTTCTTTGCTGATGCCATTTGAGAGAGGAAAAGAGCTTGAGCTTTATGTTTTCAGGACTTTTAGTTGGTCACCTATTGGACTGATTTTCTGTGAAGCAGTTAGGCACTGAAACAATAAACAGATCTAAATTCTTGTATATCTTTGCTGAGCTGCCGCAATTGTGGTTGATGAGTATACTCAGTGTATTTGGAAAATCAAGGCTATCCTTTTGAAATATTATTTCTGAGCTTTAAAGGAATAAATATAAATATTTATTTTTTGTGTATATATATGTATATATGTGTGTGTGTATATATATATATAAAATGATTAATTTGAGAGCCAGAAACAAATCATCAGGGTTTACTAAGATGATCATAGATGACAAAGCCACCAGTACGAACCTGGAATGATAGACAAGTGCTGTGGTTTATTATCAGAGCAGAACAGGATGCCCAAGTGTTCTAGGAAGTGGTACTCTAGGGAGGCTTAATTAGATTTATGTTGTGTTCAGAAATGCAGAATGGCATATGTTCCTACTCTAGCACATGCTGTTGACCCATACCTAAAAGGGTCAAGACTGCCTATCATTACGTGGCACTGAAACTTTGTATAATAGGTAATTTTAAAACTGCAATCAAATAGGAATTTTAAAAATTACATTCAGACAAAAAGAGCACCTTATTAGCAACATCTTAAAATTCACTTGAGCCTGATACAGTGCATAAGAAGCATGTGGATGCTCTCTTGGGTCTGGATCATGGGCTATTAAAGCATAGTCAGTTTTGCATTTACAAATGCAAACATTTTAATTTACAATGTTATCGTGAGACAGCCAATAGAAATATTCTGCAACTAGATTCTTGAGCATAAAATGCTTACACCATATTTCTTTGGGTCAAGAGATTACACTCAAATTCTCTCTCTGTTGTTGATGGGGCTCTTGTACCCCCAGGCCTCTAAGCTCAGTGGTGCTGTGCTCTAAAGTGATCAGATGGCTACTTTAGTACAGACAATGTAGTAACAGGTTCTAACACTGTTAAAAATGGTTTGCATGAATTACTTACATATACTTTGTAAGTTTATTATAGCCATTGCTGGTGTTCTATGATGATTTCTGTACTCCTTTCCAGGAGTACAGAGCTTGTGAAACCCTATTCTACCATCCCAATCCCATCTGGAACAGTGGAAGTCTTTCTGATCCTTGCCACATATCAGTATCATAAGGATTAAGTAACTCATTAGCAGCAATACCAGTAACAGCTTATAAAATGCTTATATCTTAATTCCACTGCAGATGAGAACAACTTCAATGAGAGCCAGATGGACAAAAACAGTAACAAGAATTTTAAATCAAGAACGGGAGTAAAATGGAGAATGAAAGCATGAAGGCTTGGAACCCATCATTTCCCTCAAACACATTCTTGACACTAGAGTAGAAAACTAGACACGATAATACTTACGTCATAGCTTGATAAATATATTCAATTCCATAGCGCATTGCAAATTCATCTACAATTTCTTGAGCAGCATCATCAAAGTACACCTTCCAGGCTTCATCACCTCTCACTTCAGGGATTTTTACAATACCATTAGATTTAACGTCCGTCAAATAATGGAATAGATTCTAAATGTAAAAAATGTTTCAAATAGGAATTTTAACTTTTAAGTGGCATTCTGAAAGTATATCCTATATAATAGTCATCAATATGTTCATTGCTAGTTTTGGTTTTTGTACTTGTTTTCTTACTTTTTCTGAAGACTGGCACTAACTAGTCATCATTTGGTAAACAAAAAAACCCAAGACAATAAACACGTTTTTTGTAATGGAACTCTGGTAGCACAGGCTTGTGATTCAGCACACTGATCTATCACCTTGATATAAGGTCACGTCAGTTAACTGGCACAGACAGCCTGCAACATAAAATCATGCAGAAACTTTCTCCTCTATCATATGCCCTTGCTAATGAATGAAATCGTGATGTTATAATGCCTGCTACATAGTGCTTCAACTTTAATTGTATCTGTGACCAATAAATTTCAAATTCATTATTTAAGAACTGTAAGTTACAGGAAACCTATCAGAAATATTGCAGAAACCTCTCAGGTAGTGAAAGGCATGCAATAAAGTTTAGGTTTAGCAACCTTAGGATCAAAGCTAGTATTTAATTTGACATTAATGTCACACAATGCTTCTCAGATTACCTAGCTCCACAAATGTATCCACAAACTGAGCAGTAGATTTTATTTCCCATTTTTAGTGATCAAAAAAGCCCCCAAACTTTGAAATAATTTCAGTTTTGCTAATTAGCCCATAACTGTCTTGTGGATTACCTTAAAGGAACAGAATTTTGCCATTTACTTCACAGGTCAAAACATTTGCAATATTAGATCAAAATCTGTGAGCACAAATGCCCTGAATGTTAAATTTTACAAATGGTGAACAATGAGATTTTGTTGATACATACTAGTCCTGAACTTTCAGCCATATATTGCCTATCAGCTTTCAGAAAGTACTTGTATTTTTAGAATAGAACTTCAGTGTGGATCACTGTTTGAGGGAAAAGGAATCAAATACAAAGAAAGTATTTTGAAAGACACAGTGATTATTTTTTTTCAATGTTGACAAAAGCAATCTAGAGAATAGGATAACGACGAAACTTTATATTGTTTGTGCTTCTCCTGCTTTTTCTTGCTCTCTCCAAAATGTGAATTAATGTAGCAGGAAAGAAGGCCTTTACAATTAATAGCTATATTTCTGTAATATACAGAAATAGTTGTATCTTCTTGATGTTAGCAAGCATGTACGGAGCATCAAAATGCTAAAAAGAAAATATAGTACAGGGACGACTGGGACAACTTAGCTGACTCCACCTCTTCTTTTTTCTAACTCTACCTCTTCTTTTTTCTAACTCCTATTGGCAGGAATGACCTGCTGGTGTTACATTGTTCTGCCTTTGACTCTGAACCTGACATGCCATCAGCAATACAAAGTGGGAAATCTAAAATAAACTTCTCCTGAGGTGCAGCAGCAGTTATCTGTTTCAGTGTTTTAATGTTCTGTAACCTTTTTTCCTTATCCAAGTAACAACTGAATAGTAATTTCTGTATAGTATGCTTTCTTTAACTTCTCCGACATACCTCATGTAGACAGGTGTACTGCACATGGTAGGGAGCAACCTTTTCCTCTCCTTTTATTTCAACATTGATTTTCAATCTAATGGCACCAGAGACAGCTGATTTATCTGTTCGCTTTTCTGAAGAGCAGAAAAATAATATATTAGTAACTACCAAGAATACATACATGTCATGTGAAAAGCTTTCATAAATAATTCTAGCTTAATAAGAATGCTTTTTTTTAAAGCCAGAAAGTCCTGCTTTTGAGAACAAGAGAATTTTTTTTAATACCTCACACATGGTTCAGGCCATGAAGCAGAATATCAAACTATGAAGTAAAGAATCTTTTTTATGTTATCTGCCAAATTCAAACCAGGCTGCACAGTACTTTATTTAACACTTTTCCTTTTTCAATAGAAGTAATTTCCATTTTCTACCTGGTATCTGTACTAATTATTATTATTATTTTCATTATTGATATTTTCATTTAGTTATGAAGGCTTTAGCAACAACCTGAACTATGTCTGAGTGTGGTGGGTTGACCCTGCCTGGACGCCAGGTGCTCACCAAAGCCAGCCTATCACCTCCCTCCTCAGCTGGACAGGGGAGAGAAAATATAACAAAAGGCTTGTGGGTCGAGATAAGGATGGGGAGAGATCACTCACCAATTACCGTCATGGGCAAACCAGACTCGGGGAAAAATTAATTCAATTTATTACCAATCAAGTCAGAGTAGGATAATGAGAAATAAACCCAAATCTTAAAAAACACCTTCCCCCCACCCCTCCCTTCTTCCCAGGCTTAACTTTACTCCCAATTTTCTCTACCTCCTCCCCTCCAGTGGCACAGGGGGACGGGGAACGGGGTTTCTGCTGCTCCTTCCTCCTCAGGGGAAAGACTCCTTACACTCTGCCCTGGCTCCAGCCTGGGGTCCCTCCCACGGAAGACAGTCCTCCATGGACATCTCTAATGCGAGCCGTTCCCACGGACTGCAGTTCTTCAAGAACTACTCCAGCCTGGGTCCCTCGCAGGGTCACAAGCCCGGCCAGCAAGCCTCTCCAGCCTGGGCATCCCTGTCTCGATAGGGCCTCAGGTCCTGTCAGGAGCCTGCTCCAGCATGGCCTTCCCACGGAGACACAGCCTCCTTTGGGCGCATCCCCCTGCTCCGGCCTGGGGTCCTCCCTGGGCTGCAGGTGGGGATCTGCTCCACCACTAACCTCCATGGGCTGCTGGGGGACAGCCGGCCTCACCGTGGGCGGCACCGGGGGCTGACAGGGAATCTCTGCTCCGGGCCTAGAACACCTCCCCCCCCCTCCTGCTGCACTCACCTGGGAGGCTGCAGGGTTGTTTCTCTCACATATTCTCACTCCTCTCTTTGGCTGCAGTTGCTCAGGTTTTTTTCCCCATCTTAAATATGTTATCACAGAGGCACTACCACTGTTGCTGACAGGCTCAGCGTTGGCCAGTGGCAGGTCTGTCTTGGAGCTGGCTGGCATTGGCTCTGTCAGACGTAGGGGAAGCTTCCAGCAGCTTCTCACAGAAGCCACCCCTGTAGCCCCTCCACTACCAAAACCTTGCCACGCAAACCCAATACACTGAAACTCAAAATGTTATTAGCAGAACTCAATTACAGAGCTAAGTTGAATCTTACAGAAGAAATTATATCAAGAACTTTGTTTATGCTATCTGCATTAGTCTGTTTAGTTGCTGTCACTTATTGTGGAGGTTACTGATCTTCTTTTACTCCAATTTTCACTTTTCCAATCCACTCTAGCAGTATAACTAAGTAAATAGCCACTACAATTTTTATGATTCTTTCACAAATTCCTGTGATGTGAGTGGTGATGAACAGTACAATTAATAAGAATTGGTATTTCACAAATCCAATCGCTGTGTGACTATTTTACTCCTCTCTCCTAAGTATGATGTGATGTACTGCAGATGTGTCAAAGTGTGTATGTATCAGATTAAGCAACACCATTCCTTTTAGAATATTAGAATTATCACAAGCCATTTACCAATATTTCTTTTTAGATGCTGATTGAAAAGTTTTCATTCTAGATTCTTCCTTTTGCAGACCACATAGATTTTCAATGTTATTAAACTGCTTCCAGTCAAATCAGTTCAGCCAGATTTGTTTTAAAAATCCATTTCATAATAATTTATATCAGTATTTATATCAGTTTAAATCATGAGAAATTTTTGAAGGAATGAAATTCAGAATTCATAATGATCCAATTATCTTGCCTTTAAAAAAATCTCATTATAAATAGGAAATAAAGCAAGGCTTTCTTTTCATTGTCAATAAGAAATCAAATAGTTCCCTGACACATGTATATATGTTACTGGGAAATGGAACACTAGACAGAGAAAAAAGGACTGTTGATTAGGAAACAAATACTCTAACAATTTCAGAAAATTACATGACATAATTCACCCAAAGTTTTCACAGAGCAGGCAATCTAGATAAAAATGTTACTATCACATTTTTATTATCAAGTATAGGAGATTAAGTTTTAAAGGGCTAGTCCAGTATGTTTAGTGCACCCAAAGAGATTTTTAGAATTAAAGAACAGTTGTATGCTTAGATTTAGATAAAGGAAATATATTCTGAGACACACTTTCATTGATTTATTTCTGGTCTAAAGAATAATACTTCTTAAGAACTGTCCAGACAAAAAAGTGCAGTCATTAAGGACAACAGAGAGCATTTTACGCTTCAGCAGGCCGTCTTCAATTTACGACTCTGCATGTAAACATATTTGACCTGTACAGAACAGAAAACTCGAGCAAGTTTCATGAAGAACCACAGGTGTAAAGACAGTAAAACACAAAGATGATTAGGCCCAGAATGGTACATAAATAATTTTTATAAATATGTGATAAAATGAATGTGGACTACAAGCAAAACATTTGCTAGATTTTTCTGTGTATCTTTGTAGATGTATTTCCCACAGAATGCTACTGTGAACGGACTAGTCTGAAACGTTGGGTTTCCTTACATATTTTTAATTTTGCACTAAAATGAAATATTTTTCTTTGCTATTGTTGTGATTAGTCTGCTCTTTGTAATTGTCGTAACTGTGGATCAAACCCAAGAATGTGTCTTTCATTTTCAACCTGTAATATTTAAGATTTTTAAAGTTGTGTATTGGTACCAAAGTTATATATTTTGAAGTCCCAAATCTACAGATACTGAGATTCTACCTAAATTTATTTTGAAAAATCAGTAAGAATCATACCTAAATTATACCATACATCCATTTCTCCACTCAGTGTTCTTACTTCAATGATTGTTTGCCCGAGGAAGTCATCTGATTCCTTTTTGAAATGTTGTTTTACTCTAGATTTGATGTCATCATCTTCATCCCATACTCTCACTTTTATTCTATCTGTAGAGTTATGGCATTCACTGTAAACATAATAACAAAATACAAAAAGTGAGTTGTACATAAGCTACATATGTTTGCACTGCTGTCTAATTCATTGTCCTCGATTTCCATACACTTGGTTAACTGCATAAAGTGACAGAATACAAGCAACCTGCAACATTCAGTGGAATAAAAGGGCATACCACATTGCCAGGCACAAAACTACAATTACTCCATAAAAGAGAAAATAAAGATATTAACTTGACTGAATTATATATATATATATGAATTGTATTTAGGAATGTCATGAACTCTGTTGCAGAATGGCTGAGGGAGCA
>NW_009594085.1:6172-14314 GCF_000690535.1 Cariama cristata | reverse complement strand
CTTTCTCCACCGTGCAGCTTTCCAGCCACCCTTCCCCATGTCTATAGCATTGCATGGGATTGTTGTGACCCAAGTGCAGGACCCGGCACTGAGCCTTGTTGAACCTCATACAGTTGGTCTCGGCCCATCAATCCAGCCTGTCCAGATCCCTCTGCAGAGCCTTCCTGCCCTCCAGCAGATCAACACTCCCGCCCAACTTGGTGTCATCTGCCAAATGGCTGAGGGTGCACTCGTTCCCCTTGTCCAGATCATTGATAAAGATGTTAAACAGAACCGGCCCCAATACCGAGCCCCGGGGAACACCACTTGTGACCGGCCACCAACTGGATTTAACTCTGTTCACCACCACTCTTTGGGCTTGGCCATCCAGCCAGTTTGTTACCAAGCGAAGAGTACGCCCATCCACGCCATAAGCAGCCAGTTTACCCAGGAGAATGGTGTGGGAAACGGTGTCAAAAGGTTTACTAAAGTCTAGGTAGACAACATCCAGAGCCCTTCCCTCATCCACTAAACAGGTCACCTTGTCATAGAAGGAGATCAGGTCAGTCAAGCAGGACCTGCCTTTCATAAACCCATGCTGACTGGGCCTGATCACCTGGTTGTCCTGCACATGCCACGTGATGGCACCAGGATGATCTGCTCCATAACCTTCCCTGGCACCGAGGTCAGACAGACAGGCCTGTAGTTAAATAGGAACACCAAGTTTTATACCAAATATAATGACTCTAGATTTTGTGGCTTGCCACCTTTTGTAAAGAGCACTGGTCCCTGCCAATCCATCCAACAAACGACTGAGTTGTACTCAAGTGAGACAACAACTCTCAATCCCCTGAAGGCAGCCAGAAAAATTAGCTCCCTCTGGAACTGCAGTGGTCATTTATTAGCTCAGCAATATAAAGGAGGGATGTAAAGCAAACTAATTATGTCTGATGGGGGCCTTTTGGATCTGGGTTCTGAGTTGCAAAATGGATTGGGAATGGCTGTTTATTGTCAAGCCTCCAAAAGGAGATTAAGGGCAAAGGAGAAACAAGGATGTTGCTATTATTTACGTTGCTTGAGCACTGCACTGGCCATTGGAAATGCGTTTCTCATTGAGTGATTAACAGTTATCCAGCACAAAAGCAAATAAAAACCTTGTCTAACTCAGTCAATCCCATTCTTTCTGGTCTTGCTACATTATATCATGTGAAACCGGCTGTTTTATTTACTGTCGCTGTTTAATATCGTTAGTCTGCTGTGACGTCATGTTTCAAAATCAGGAATAATTAAGAAAACATAAGAGATCTTTAACTAAAGTTCTCTTCTCTTGAAAATCAATAACTTTAGGCTTCATTTAGCTCCCTGTAGATAGATTCACATCCCTTCACAGATGAAGTTACCAAAATCAATAGAGCTTTGCTGAGGCACAGGGGGTCAGTCTGTGCAGAGCTCCTCTGACTTCATGAGCAAAGCACTCACTGCTGGGTCCAAGCTTCCATCTGCATTTGGGTTTAAAAAGGTTTCCCAGCTCTAGAATACACTCTGAAAGCCCTTGATTAAGTCATTATGATGCATAATTCCCTGGCATGCCAAGAATCTAGTCCCAAATTGATACAAAAGCAAGTCTGCTAAGGATGAATAGGTATTCTGGGGTTTTATTGTGAAAACTCAAAATTACATACACTGAACTGCTGGTATGGAGTTTGCTTGCTGTTGCTACTGATAGCCATTAAAATGCCTCACAAATTAAATGCAATCATCCTCACCGTTGCCTAATGAGAGACTATCACGGTCCCACTCCTGCTGTTTTGTGAAGCCAGTGGGCTTTGTGTCGGCTCAGCACTTCTCCCCACTCTCAGTGAGCTGGGGCACCAAAGTCCTCCTGGCTTTAACGGGTGAAACAACCAGTACAAGACAATCCCTACTCCCAACTGGGGCATTTAGGTGTTGCTTTATTGCCTGTAGCAGTCAGCACAAATAAGTAAATGCTCTGCATTGAGATTATTTGACAGGGTCTAAATGAATTTGGCTTTCTGAAAGACAGAGCATTTTAGGGCCTGAGCAGGCACCGGCGTTAGCATCATTACTAACACGCTTATAGGCTTAATTCCCCAGATGAACCAGGGGCTCCGTACACAGTCATAGCAATGAAGTGATGGGCAAATGTAATTTAAAGCACAGAGCACTGTAAAGTTATATGATTAAAAAATGAGCTCAAAAGCAAATTTCTTTCTGCTTTGGTTAAAGAATGGCAGCAGGTTTGGAAAACTAGTCATGGTAGCATCAGCCTCCTTCACGCTTATTTAATGGGACGTCATTTCACTTAAAAAGATTGCGGGGATAGCATTACATGCTCAGACAGCACAGCGATGAATGTGGTATAAATACCTGGGGAGACAGATTAGTTAGCTATTTCTGCTCACAGCCTTCTCCTAGGAGCACAGAAATGCCATCTCAGCATGCTTTTTTGGAGGATCAGAAAATCATAATAAACACAAGGATAAAAATATACCATGGGATTTGCAGCTAATTTCTTGCTAAGATGTGCAGCCATTTACACATAATCATTGTGGGTTTGAAAATACTGCATAGTGCCAACAGCAGAGTGTCTGCTGAAATGGTGCAATTCAGAAGAAAGAGAAATGCAGTTTGGATTAAAGAACCCTACGAAGGGTTGTTTAGGATACTAGGTTCACAAGTTCTTCCTTGCAAGTTGACTTATGCAGGAGATTTTATTCAACCATATGCAGTCCAGTTTCGTAGGCTATAGATGGACGGAACGAGTTTCATATCAACTGCCTTTAGACTTCAGAAAAGTCCTACCAAACAGCAATGTAGTCTGTGTCTTCCTCGTATGTTAGATGAAGGGCTTTTTTAAAAAAAAAAAAAAAGCTGTAAACAGTAAGCACTAGCACCACAACATTTAATGCAAATACACATTTGAGAAGCTAATACAATTGTAGCAAATTTACTGAATTACAGTTCAGAAATGTGGTTTAATATAAATATTTATTTCCAACCTTGGAAAATTACTGAAATCACATTACACATTAATTTCCTTAGACATAATTTTTATTCAAAGATCTGTATTGATTATAAAAGAGGAAAATATCTGTACACTGTACATTTGTATTTTTGTCCATTTTTATAACTTAAAATAATTCAAAACAATTTGAAAGGGAAATCAAAACAAATGTGTCCCCAGACTGGAACTCTGTATATAAAACAAACTAAAGATGAGTTATGAACCTCCACAAAGAGTGATTTATAGTAAAAATACTAGTGTTGCTACAACCCTCTTTTATAGGGTCATCAACAGAGGGGATATCGTAAAAGGGGGTATAATGATTTATTAAAAGAATACATTATCTTCTAAAGGAAAGTTATTTAATCTATGAATCAGTAACACTTGACCTAGTGCAAAAGGTTTTTAGTAGTAACAGGAGCAGATGTGGGCTTGATTTAAATGAGGGAGAAGTACAGGAGCAGATGCAGGCCTGATTTAAATGAGGGAGAAGCACAGAAGCAAGCACGCTCCTGGGAGGACTGATGCAGAAGACTGCAAACCTCCAAGGCATCCAGGTAAACTGTACCCGGTGAAGTGAGCTTGAATTTTAAAGAGATTTGTTTTGAAACCATGAGATCATTTTCCAAGATTCCCTTGGAAAATCAAATAGCAAGGAATTTAAAAGCATGCCTAACTTCAAACTGTTAGTAACCTTATTGAATAGCTGCATTTTTTTTCAAAGGCACCTGAAGGCACTGGGCACCTATATCCTGTTCAGGCTCAGCAGAAATTCTTTACCTAAATCTTGTTTGTATTTTGAAATTCTCATCCAGTGGGACTCTATCCTAAGCAAGGATCAGATATGTTACTGAAATGCTGTCTCACCACATTTTGAGTATCACTACTATTTAAAGTATCTTTAAAGCATTGGTGCAGCCGATGTTGAATGCCTGTCTCTCCTGACGGCATTATGTCTTTGGAAGACACAGATCTGAACCAAAGCTCCAGATCAATATACAAATGGACTTTGCACATGTTCGTGTTACACCTGACATAGCAGAATGAACCAAAAGTCAAAACCACCCTTGTTGACATGTGGGTCTGAGGGACACACAAAGTTTGGGTTATCATATAGAGGCATGAGCTCTTGACTTCTTATTTCATGAATACTCAGATGCAGACCTTTTTTTTTTTTTTTTTCCTTCTGGAAGCAAGTATTTTCAGCAATGAAGCTGGCTTCAGCAGACAAGTGTTTCTGCTGGCATCTGCAAGATCTTGCTAAGCTTCTACCAAGACTTTACTTGTTCATACTCCATTGTCTGGGAAGCTTAGGGAGCTTTACATTTCTGTGGCTCACTGCTGACAACTATGACTATTTGCTCAAATTCTCCTAATCCTAGACAAACATTTGGAAAAGCTTATGAGAATGTAGAACATGTGTCTACACACATGCATATGATGACACATGGCACATGCATAGTGGAATACTGTGTTTGGCTGCCCCCTTGATTCATGATGATGAAAGAAGCTGGGATCCAGAAGAAGCCAAGTTCTGAGCTGAGCTGAGTTACCAGAGGAAGCGACGAGGTAGCAGCTGAACCCTGACTAACACAGCCAAACCTAGCCCTTCCTATAGTCCCCTTATGTCACTGGAGTGCTATAGAGGAGTCATAAGGGGAGTGGAATGACCTCTTAGAGAATTCTTCTCACGCTTGAGCAATGGAGGGCCATGGTGTGCATCTTCATATGATCCATCCTCCCAGCCTTTGCTGTGTGGTATTTTGGGAGCAGGAGAGAGCTCCTGCCATATTGCTCAGCCCTCACTCATTCTGGACTGCACCACAGCTCAACCATAAGCTGGAGTAGCTACTTGCTTTAGGTTATGTTGGGGACCACTTTGGCTTTCTAGTTGGCGCAGAGTATCTCAGTTGGCCCAGAAGATGCAAAACCAGTTACATCCTCTTATCCTTCCTGCAGCTTGTCTTCTGTGCGTCTCTGAGACACACAAAATATAAGCTGGCTTTAGGTCTTTGTTCCAATTATCACAGAATTTGAGATCCAGGATCCTGCTATTTTGTCTCCATCCTAGAAACATTAGGAGACGGGCTGAAGTGTTTTAGAATGAACTGCTTCCAAAACTTCTTATGGAGATGACCTTCCCAAGCTTTGGATGGGAGACTTTGGCGCTTCCCAGCTGATGGAATTCTTCAGGAAACACAGTATCGTTTATTAATTCAGATCATTACGGAGGCTGAGTCCCAATCCTATTGTATTTTAGTTGTTTGCTGCATACAGAACCTGAAAGCACAGAGGACTTGAAGGTGTACCGGAGATGTGGGGAGGTGATGGGTTTCTCCTCTGCCGGGCTCCGTCCCCTGCCTGCAGGCAGCCCGGCTGCGGCTAGGTGGCAGCACTCCACTGGGCAAACCGAGCCTCGGCTTTAATCCCGACCTCACCATTTCAGCTCGCAGAAAAGCCAGCTTGCATATTCCAATTTATAGGAAAAGAGAGGGTAAATAAGTGTCACCAAAGCCTCCTGAGGTCTTCTATCAGGGCTGTGCAGGACACCTGGAAAGCTACAAGTGAACTGAGCCGTTCTTTTGCAATGAAATCCAATACCACACAAAAATCACCCTGGTTTGGATATCAAAAAGGGAAGAAAACCAGAAAAAAAATAAATCATTTTCTCAGGGCCTCAGACTGTTCCTCCAGACAAAGCTCACAGTTCCCACATTCACCGGGAACTGGAACAACTCTGGCAAGGCAGATGCAGCACGAATAGCTCAACGAAGCTTTTGTCATTTTGGCTTAGTTCTGTCTCGAACACGACGAGATAACATCGTCTCTCACAAGTCAGTTTTATGAGGATCTGTCAACTCAGTTCCCATCTGTTCTGGAAAATAAGCCTTTTCAGGTTAGGGTAGGATGTGGAGCCAAATCCACAGAGCACAGATTTAAATTAAAGTATTTAAAGCCCCTTGCTATTGCCAGGTAGCGAGGGGAGGGTTTGCATTTGAGCTTCTATGTCAAGCTGGTTTCTGTTTCAAGCCTTTTATTGACACTTACCATTTATGAAAGACAAGGTATATACAGCAAAGAGGAGAAGGAGGAAGAAGTAGTGCAGCGTATGAGAATGCAGACTATGCAGCACTGGGGAGATAGAGCAGGTAGGAAGAAAAGTAGAGATTCATTAAACTAAAGCTATTCACTTACAACTACAAAATGTGAATAGAGTCTGATGGGAGAAAGGAAGGCACTACCTAATGTAGAAAGTGAGAATCAGAGCATTAGAGTGGCAGGATACAGGAAACGATCCCAAAGCTGATTTCTTACAGTGCTCGGAGTTCACCATTAGAGCTTGGGAAGATTGGGTTATGCACTCTGGTCTGACTCTATATGTGTGTATATAGATAGATAAACCGTCATTGCTACAAAGCATCCAACACTTGGAATTGCACCCTCCGCTACTTGCTACTGAAAAGCAAATGTGTCTAACCTTGAAGTAGATAGACACAGCCACATCCTGAGCTCTGGTCAGCAGTGTCACAGCTTGCCGTTCGAGATGTCTGCTCAGAGCTGCCACCCCCTTCGGGGAGCTGAGCACTGAGCTTCACCTTACAGCCCTTTAAGAGATCAAGAGACTGTGAGTGGCAGCATTTGCATCAAAATTGCCAAGTTATTAACATTAATTTCTTTCAATAATGGTGACATATTCATAGCCTTATTTCGTCACCCTCCGCAGAATCCTAAATGCTCCACTAATGAAGAAATATCTGCTTCTGCCTGTGCTCTGCTGCCGTTGATGGTGAAGAAAACAAAACTTGTCTCCTTAGGTATTGTTCGCTGTCCTCATATTCAACTATTGCTTATATTCACAAAGAATACAAAAAGCTTTTCATTAATCAATTATTAAGAGAGTCAGGAGTGATCTATAACTTCACAGATTGTGCTATATAGAAAAAGGATTCTTGTGATTTTTCCTCGAGTACCTCTCTCAGCCCTGTTTGCAGCAAGCATCTGACAGGAGGGAAGCTGTCTGGGTAGAGCAATGCCTTCCCTCTGCCACGGAAACTTCTGCCCAGATTTAGCTGAGTTGGGAAGAGTTAAGGACTGTCACATCATTTTATTTTTTTTTTTCGTTTGCATCCCTTATAAATTGTTGGCAGTTTGCTGAAATCGCTGAACATAAAGGCAAAGCCAGCCTAACAGCTCTGCCAAAACAGCAGTTGCAGGTATTGGATAGAGGACACCTCTGAACTTTCAAAATGAGCTTTGGTAACAACGTGCGTGTGTGTGGAGGAGGGGAGAGCAGGCTTCCCACCCCCAGCCCATTCCCAGTCCTAGCATCGCATCCTTCCCTGGGGGTAACATCTAACCTGAGAGTTTTTCCAGCTCACACTGCCCTCCTAAACCCATTCTCTCCCAAAGGTGAACACAGGACCAAGCCACCTCTTTCTTTGCTGGAGAAAGTGAGGGAAATATTTTCCTGAACCACTGAGGTGATTGATGTCTGTGCTATGCTGCTGACAGCTTGAGGTTTCAAAGCCTGCTGTGCAAGGAAGACTACTGCGTCACTCTGAGCCAGACTCACCACATACAGAAGAAAAAAAAAATGAGAAGGAAATGGAAACTACCCTGGTCTACTCAATGGGTTTCTGCAAAACTGTGATGTCAGAGCAGCAGCGTACACATTTGGGGGGGCTACCTAGGGTTAGCAAAATACTGACACCAGAGCTGTATCACAGTCTAGATATGCTTTTCTCCAATAGGATTAGGTAGCAGTGCTATCCTGACATCTGAGACTCAAGCCCTGTGCTGGCCACCAGGTATGCAGCTTGGCTCATCTGCCATAGATCTGAGCACCAGGGAGTGTGCGGGACTGGAAACAAGCTCACTGCCATTCCTGGAGCAAAAAAGAGCTGTTGGTGTGTGGGGCTGGGAATGCCTTTTGCTTTCAGAGAAGGAAGAGGTATAAATGGGAGGTGGGTAAGAAGTAGAGGGATGAAGAAAGGGGGATGGAGAAAGAGAAGAGTCTCCAAACATCAAATTGCTTGGTGCTCTGAAGCCTTTGCAATGGAGTGAGGCTCTTTACAAACAGATCCTGACCCTTCAGTAAGATTAGGTTGCCTCAGGAGAAGAGGTTTGTAAGGAAAGAG
>NW_009594085.1:0-6141 GCF_000690535.1 Cariama cristata | reverse complement strand
ACATGCATGTGCCTTCTTCCAAAAAATAACTGTTTGACCAAAAATTTGAATCCATGAGCACTTGTTGTAGATACCATGATACTTCTTTATTACCTTCATGAAAGATTCAGATGGTATCACACATCACTAGCTTGGCCCCATATTTTCCATCCCATGTTCTGACATGCTGACTGCATTAGCATTGTCTTTTATACCAATAATGTCTTTTACAGCAGAACTCCCCGTGGGGAAAAGAAATCTTTGAAGCTACCCATTCAAATCTTCAAAGAAGGACCTTGAAGAGCACTCACAGGGAGAGTGTGGGAAAGTCTGGACAGAGGATAATGCTATAAAGCTGGCTTTCCCCCTTTTCCATCCATACTTGTACCACTGTGGTGTTCCCACTTTTTGCAGTTATGTAAAGCTCCCTGAGTGATGAAGAAAGTCTATCGATTCTTCCACTCCATTGGAAATGTCTACCAGTTTCTTCAAAAAGTTGTGAACCAGAAAAAGAAACATTAAACTGCAATACAGATTGCAGCCTTTACCCCTAGCAATGCAGGGACTGGAGTGGGGGAAGAGGGGAGGGGCTGCACTCTCCTATAGCGTTTTTAGGCATGTTTTTTCAAGCCAAATGCCTAACCTTTGCTAGCCTTTTTTGTAGCATTTTGTAAGCCAAATGCCAAACCTTTGTTAGTGTTATATAGCAAAAGTCCCTAGGAAATGCCAGTTTATACTGCTAAAGAATGTGGTAAATGCTGATAGATTTTAGTTGTGGAATCATACTATTTAGAGAAATAATAAATCACTCAAGACGACATGTTTTCTCCCCTTGAGCAGCCACTTTTTCTTTCATTTCCGCTATGACATATTCCACAACCCACACACATCAAGTCACTAGGTTTTTACAGGAACTTCTGTGGTAAAAGCAAAAAAATTCCATCAAAACCAGACGATACAAAGCTGTGTGCATGTCCTGGGGCTGATCATTACTGACCCTGATTAAGAGCGGTGCACTGCTCTCTGCATTTTGTTCTAAATGGGAACTGCTGAGTTCTATTATGTTTATTACCTAGCTCAAGATTATCTGCAATATGTGCTTCAGGAATCACATCTTGGACCAGCCCAAACCAGGGTTGCTCATGTCTTGCGAAACATTGCATCTTCACTGCAAGCTCAAACCGAGGAGGCTCTCGGACCGTTCTTGGACAGGATTGATATTACTTCTGTAGCTGTTGCCAAGAGAATTTTCAATGGTGTCATGGAAGAAAAATTTGCTGATGGAAATACTAACTGGGGACGAATTATGACCATATTTACATTCGGAGGTCTTCTCACTAAGAAGCTTCAGGAGCATGGAGTTCAGCTCACTGGAGAGGAGAAGGAGCAGATTTCTTATTTCATCACAGAGTACATAATAAACAACAAAGCCGAATGGATAGATGCAAACGGTGGCTGGGTAAGTTTCTAGTTTTTCAATAAGGTCTAGATTAGGAGGTTTTGTTTATTTAAGGGAAACTATTGTTACGGACACTGTCAAAAACATTTTATTCAGGGTTTTATTTGGTGGTTTAGTATTTGATGTCTGGAATGTCTCCTTGAGACTTACAGTGAAAGCTTTGCTTCCGCTTTAAACAGAACAATGCTAAAAGACAACTTCGTTTTTAAAAGGCACTTTCTGTACCTGTAACAGTTGAAACTCTAGAGTTAGTCTTGAATCATAGGATCATATGATAATTCAGGTTGAGAGGGACCTTAGGAAATCATCTGGTCCAGCCTCCTGCTAAAAACAGGTTAAACTATCCATGCCATGAAATTTCTCATTATTGAATGTAAAATTAAGTGGCATCCTAAGGTTGGTGCAGCAATTTTGCTTCCTTAGAGGACATGGTCCAGAAATACTGAAGTTCAAGGTAAGGGAAGAACACACAGCTGTGATCCTCACAGCTGAAGTCAGTACTTTTGCTGTGGATTTCAACAAAGTCATTATTTAATCCCCCAAATCAGTTTTACTTAAACAAATTTACAGGTTAAGTGCAGTGGGGGTTAAATCTTTTCTGTCTGGACTGAGATAATCCTAGAACTTCCATCTATCAATGGTCAATGCTGAGAAAAGCATTTATCAATACGTGGATTTTTTTTGCCAAGCTGCTGAAATTCCCTTCTACCAGTGGAGGGGAGGTCCCTTTTGCTTTGCAGAGTTCCATTATGCCAATACTTTTTTCTTTTGCAGTTAGGGGAAGCTGAGAATCAATGACATCTGTGTCAGTTATTTCCCTGGTACTTTTTTCCTTTACCTATATGTAAATGTTACTTTCTCTTTCCACCCCTCTCTCATCCCACTTCTCTTATATTTCCTATTTGCTATTAATTTTTTCCCTCATTTGTTTCCTAGTGTCTTGCTTTTCCTTTTTTCTTTTTGCTTGTTTTGATCCTTGTCTGTCTGGTAGCAGTAAAAAAAAGGTGATAGTGAGTCATGGACCCTTGATGCATTAGATTTATTGTAAAGGCTTATCTCTCCAACTCTTTCAAATAAAGTCAATTTTATCTAAGAGAAGTATCAACTCCTGGCAACCTTCTGTCATAATGCGTGGTTCATCATAGTAGAACAAGGAGGCTTAAAGGAAGATATTTATAAGTGTATTACTACATCAGAACATAGTACTTGTATCTTCCTTGAAGATGTGGGCTCAGATGATACAGTTCACGTTCATTTTCTATTTACACAGGGAGGGCACAGTCTTGACTTGCAGATAAAACAAACATTCAGCAAGTGCAGCTATTTTCAGCTACTGTTTTTAAAGCTCTATTCATCTTTTGGAGGTAGAGCTCTGAAAACCTGTCCCTCTGTGCACAATGGTGTAGCACTCTGTTAATCTGATACTAGCAGTGTAGTGTGTTTTTCCTACATGTTATTTTTAATCTGTCCCTAACTGTGCATGGTTTTTTTTCCATAGGAAAATGGCTTCCTAACAAAGTTTGAAAGAAGATCACTACTATCTTTCTCCAAAATTACAGCCATGTTCATAGCTGTTTTTTCCTTGCTTAGGGAGTACTACTGAAATAAATGGACCTGCCATTCATGTATAATCTAGATATTGCCACAAGCTTCATTGCTAAGCTTTTATCCAAGCAATATCAACGGGAAAATAATTTTCTTCCATAATTTGTTTTTAACTTATTTGTATTTATTTTGACGAAATGCAACGTTTAATGTGCTATCCTAATTGCCATACCTAAAGATGAGATCCCTCTGAAGAGGAATCGACACAGCATCATGCAGCAATGCAAGTCAACCTTTCCAGGCAGGACTGCTTCAGGAGAGAGATCATTCTCCACATCCAGACAGCTCTTGGAATCTCTGTTGCACCTCCATGAAAGGACATTGTTTTACTGAACTACAATCCAATGGGTTAAGAAACAAGTTTTAATGTCATTTGTTTTGTAAATGAAATACTACTGTAATGCATTTTATTGCAACCTTTGTATAAGCAAAAGTGTGTGGGGGGGTGTTCTGTGTAAAGGAAGGTAATGCAAATTCCAATGTAAAAGTAGGTACAAGTTACTGGCACAGACTAAGCAAATTTTATGGGATGAACAATTTGTGGAAGCTAGCAACTTAAAAATGTGCACTCACTTACTGTTAATGCAATGGTATGTGTTTCTTTGTTGTTTTTTTTTTAATTGCTCATATCTACAGTGAATGTTCTTTCAAATTTGTGTAATGCAGTAATCTGGCTGAACTTTTTTTAAACTAGATGTTTTAAAATAGGCAAGTACAAAATATTTTTTAAAAGATAAACTTGTGTAAATACACTAATATTTTTGAAATACACATTAAAATATGTATTTTAAAGTCTTATGATTGGTCTCATTTCTTTCAGAAAAATTGGAGGATGGGAAGAGGTCTACCTGAGTACAGTAACTCTTAGAATGAAAGCTATCACAGTGCTACTGGAGAATCCAGGCAGTATGTGGGTTTGACCTGAAGTCTGTGGATGTCAAGACTTTAATTTTCTGTAGTACTTCTTAAGTATTATCTGGTAGCTTGTATAAGAAAAAGACAGCTTGTGGCAAAATAAATGAACTGGATCAGCTCTGATGACAGTAGTTAGTGTTTTGGGATACACTGCAACACTCAGCAAATTCAGCAGTAGGACCTAACAGACTTCCAGGCTTTTATAGTCTGGGACAACTACTGTTTTGACTCAAATTCTATTTGCTTTCAAAGGTCGAACAGTAGTTCTTCAAGAATTAATACTAGAAGTTTTCTTTAGCCGCAGTGACTCTCCTATATTAGGGAACTAAGGCTGGGTCTAAACATTCGTCTTCTTTTGTATATGTGTTAGGAGGTGAATCAAACTGAGGCAGCAGTTGCCTGTGGCACACAACAGCATTTTTCTCTGAGACAAATCCTTCAGACAATCAAGGCTTTATGATACCAGGATAATGAAGCAGCCTCCTTCTGGTATTGGGTTCTCCATCTTTCATCTCGATGTAAGAAATTTTTTACAGTAAGAACAATCATTTACTGGAACAATCTTCCCAGGGACGTGGTAGAGTCCCCATCACTGGAGGTTTTCAAGATGTGACTGAACAGAGTGCTAGATAGTTTCATCTAGGCTCCTTTTCCCATGAAAATTTGGACCCGACAATCTTTCGAGGTCCCTTCCAACTTGAGCTGTTCTGGGATTCTATGGTCTAACTTGGTGATTTAACTACAGAATACAAACAGATGTTAACATTTGCTAGAATCTGTATTGCTCCTTCTCCCTCTCTTTCCTCTCCCTCCCCAATGAAAACAAGATTATTTAGCATGTATAGCAGGACTTCTGAGATAAGCTTTGTTGCTGTTGAAGAAAAGATGGCAGCATCCTGAGGGCAAGAGGCAGCTAAAGGAAAATGCCCACCTTCAGAACACCTACAGAAGTTCCTGTCAGAAATTACATTTTAAAACATATTTTGACATATATTTATTATTTTGCAGTCTAAGTCTTCATGATAAGAATAGTAATTCTTACTCAGTTCCTTTTTGTGCACTGCTGTAAGCATATAGTGTAGTGGCTAACATCGGTCTATTAATACTACATTCACTTCCTTTTACACTAATCTAATAACCTATTTTATACTGGAGAGTACAATTTTTTAATTAAATATAAAAAGGCTAACCTAGCCTTTTCAAAATCTAGGTGATGCAATAATTTTAGAACTTGCCTTCATGGTAAGGCCTGGGTTTAAACAGAAGAAGCCTGGATCACTAATGGTCCAGTGGGCTCCAGATTGTCTTCACCAGGACAAAACCTCCATTTGCTCTGTATTTAAAAGCAAGAAAAGCAGTGATGAGATATACCACTCAGATTCTAAACAAAATGTCTGACAACAGGGCTGTTACACAAGTCTTATAAAATAGTTTAGATATGCTTTATTAACTGTCATGAAGTTGTCTATACATCACACTAAGCAGTATCCCAGCTCCCAGGGCACTGCTGTTTAAGGGATCCTTACAGCTGTCAGGCAATACACAGGAGAACACAATGGTGTTTCTATAGCAAAAGATGAAGTCAAAGAGCTGCAGAGTGGTACAGCTGATGACTTCATCAATGTGCACAGTAGCTAAACTGAGACGTCAACAAATGCTACATAGAACAGATTTATGAAAACAACTGTTCTCCTATAGAAACATCCCTTTTTGCACTTAAAGGTGGGCTGGATCACTAACTGTGCCAAAAAGACTCCTCCAGTGTCTCCCTTCGGACACGGCTATGCAGGCTAGCACACCTTCCCCGCAGGCGCAGCACCCAGGCCGTGAGGCTGATGGTGTCCCCAGCCGCACGCCTGTCCCACAGGTGCAGCACTTCCACACCACCTCACTCACGGCCCAGGCCCACAGGCAGATGCCGTAGGGATAGGAAACCGTTTGGCAGACGGTGGTAAAATATCCCGCCGAAATGTAATTTCCCTTTCGACAACAAAGTTAGGAAAGGGGAAATTCTTCGTAGTCTACGCCAGACAAAAAAATAAAGATGGGCCTTGTCAGAGGGTTGGCAGGGCCCACGCTGGCCCTCTAGCACCCTCACGGGCGGCGGTGGCTGGAGCCGAGTGGAGATGGCGGCCACCCAGGCCCCACAGCAGCGACCCTGCCGCCCGGCGAGCGGGGCCTGG
>NW_009594084.1:0-12272 GCF_000690535.1 Cariama cristata | reverse complement strand
TGATGAACTGACCCCAACCTCCATTCCCCCATACCCCTGCACCATTCATGAGGAGGAGGTAGAAGAGCTGGGAGTGTAGCTGAGCCTGGGAAGAAGGGAGGGATGGGGGGAAGGTGTTTTTTGGGTTTGTTCTTATTTCTCACTATCCAGCTCTATTATTAATTGACACTAAATTAAATTAATTTCCCCGAGTTGAGTCTATTTTAACTGTGACTGTAATCTTCCTGTCCTTAAATCAACCCATGAGTTTTTCATTGTATTTTCTCCCCCATTCTGTTGATGGAGGAGGAATGATAGAGCAGCTGGGTGGGCACCTGGTGTCCAGCCAAGGTCAACCCACCACAGTAACTCAGTTGATTTTCTTCCCTTGATAGTGACCATCATAAGTGAGCTAGCGTTTATCGTTGGTAACGATCAGTGGGTCAGTGGGTTGCATTTTTGCTGACAAGTGATTTCAGAAAACTGCAATACAGTTTGAGAAAGCTGTTAAACCAAAAGAGCTGATCCAAGAGAGTTATAAAAGAGCTGAACTGAACGTCTCTTTTAGACTGTATGACCAAACTCAGACTTTTAACACTAAAATTGACAATACCACACCTTCAGTTTTTCTTGAAAGGCTTCCAGATCATTACTTCATAGCCAATATTATATTTCACTACCTCATCGTTTCATGCTTGTTCTGAAATAATTGCAAAAAGCACACTTTACTGTATATTATTATCTGATGATATACTTAATAACTGACATGCAAGTGTGGTGCCTAATGCAGGGTAAGCAAGTACTTGCCTGAACGAGCTTTCTCCACGTGCCTGCTGAAGAATGGAATGCAGATGGCCCTTTGCTTCCTCCTCGACAGGCTGCAGCTCTCTAATCCTTGCATTTCAGCTCTTTACATGGATGTACACAAGACGGAGCAGGCAAAATACACTGCCCTAAGTAACTATGCACTTAATACCACAAAATCCTAGAATTACAAGGTTTGGTTACTGAACACCACATTGCTAGAAAGATATTGAGCAGCTGAAGATTGATCAGAAGAGCAATATAAAAATGATGAAGAGAGAGATAGCTGGTTTGTGATGGAGTACTAGCAGAAATAGTTTAGCTGAATAGTTTAGCTAAGGAATGACTAAAAGTAGGACATGAGAAACAACTCAAAATGTCTAAATGTTGCTAATATCAAAAAAGGTAGAAGGATTAGCATGGTGGTATGGAGGATAACAGAAAGTAAAAGGATGAACTTAGACAAAGGAGCAGGTAGGCAGCCGGTTTAGTATTCCTGTCAATAAATTTTGCTCAGGTGTGCCTCAGTCTTCAAAAGCCACAAAGATAGAGTGAAAAACATAACCTAGAAATTGTACTAAATTTATAAATACTTTAGCTAGTAAGATCCCCTGAGAAGAAAAATAAAATAATATTGGAAATTGTAAAACTTAAATATGTATTATACACCTTATACCCCACCCAGTTTTCTATTTAAGTTTTATGAAGTGATGTTCGTACAATTTCAAAGACATAAGACAGTAAGTCAGGCAGCAGATGAACATGAATAAATCTGAGGGCAGAATCAAAGGTTTGAATTTGCTTCAGGATTATCATAGATGAATTAGATTGTTTATCTTCTGAATTTGTGTAAAGAAGGAAGAAGCAAACACTGTAGCTTTGAAATCCACAACAGACAAAAGAAGTAGAGAAGAAATAAGAAACTACCAATGGATTATTTAAGGTGATACATAGGATGTAGGTTAAAATTAATTTATATTATATTTGAGTTCAGTGAGGTGACAACACAAGTGTACACAAGACTACAAAGATGAGAGGGAAGATTTGTCCTTAAAGGTGGATTTAAGAGTCATTGTGACTGGTAGCACAATGCTGAGGAAATGGGTAGATTACTGTCTCTCAAAGAAAAATCAGAGAAAGAACTTTAATAGTAGTAGAACTAGTTTTGCTGAATATATCTGAGTACTTTTATTGGCTAGTAGAAAATGGTCTGGTCTGTCAGAGTGGTAGTGTAAATACTTTGAACAAAACATCGAACATTATTTGCCAACACTGCAGTAAAGTTTTCTAGTCAAGAATATTATTTCAGTTGTTAGATGATACGAACAAAACATCTAGATACAGAAGGCAGCTGAATATTAAAAATGCAAACTGCTATATTCTTAAAAAATGAACATAATTTGCTTTACTATGCAGACCATTAGTTTTGGAAATATTATTTTTATATAAAAAGTTCTTTTAAACCCTAAACATTGTATGAATTTTAGAAGATGTCATAATATGTAGCTGTCTTAACCATACCTTCTGCTAGCACGCTAACACCACTGCCCTTTACAAACAAAATTTACCAGTTTTCACCCGGCACCCTTCACCTCTGTCCTCACCCTGTGGCACGTGTAAGGAAGTCATCCCACTAGTGCCTCTTATCCCACGTGCTCCTCCTCCTTCACAGTTCTCTAAACTTCAGCAGCATGAGGAAGATCACCATTGCTTTACACAAACCCAATCCATTCAGTTTGCTTCTGGTACAGCCTGTCATAACCAAGGTTAGGTTGACTAGGGGCTACTATGGAGAAGACACTTTGCCCTTCTGTAGTATCAGGAGTGAGACAGAGAAGAAAATCCAGCTGGGGAGTGATAAAACCCAGATTAGGTGACCGAAAGCCAAGATGGACAGCACCAGTTAAACAGAATGTGCATAGATAATATATATATTGTTATGTTTGCCAAGATGACTAACTGAACTCTTACAGATAATAAATACATTTACTGATATTAGGACAGGATTATACATTTACTAATCCCAAACAAGCTGATTTATTCATAATGATTCATAAAAAATAATTAATCTGGGTTGAGTGAGTCACAATAGTTTAGATCCTACCTCTGGACCGATTTCCAGAAATCTGCCTAACCCAAATTCCTAAGACTAATAAAGGGGCAGTGACTCCCCACACTTACCTTATTTTATCTGTTAACAAAAATAAAGGTTTTCAACTGTGTGCTTTCAGGCCTTTCTGTTGCAAATGTTAGACAGTCTTTGATGCCACCTTCTGGTTTTAGTAAATATGAGTAACTCCATGTATACCATATATACAAATCTTACCAAATTTCCGTGTTTCTTGTGCATATAATACAGCAGTTGGTTTTTTAACTATTCCCTTTTTTTTTGTCATCCTTTGTTCTTAGGACAGAAAGTGTCCTTTTCACATAGCAAACACAGACAACCAGAGAGAAAAAATAAATATGACTTTAAATCTTTGCAGTCAACTCAAAACAGAATATATGAAGAGTTTAAACTTTACTAAGCTCTGAAATGCATCTGCATGATAGATCTGTGCTTGTTATTGCAGACAAGCATTTACATGTTTGAGAAACAAATAACCATGCTGGTTTTGCATGTCTGTATGTGAGAAAGGTTTTCTTAATATGGACTTTAATTTGAAGATAACATTTAAGCAGATAAGCTAAAAATGTTCTATTTAATCAACTGTAACTGCCAGAGACAGTCACCGCTAACTGTTATATGAAGGTGGAGAAGAACACGTCACAGGCACATCTCACAACTCTTGCAATTCACTGATCTGGAGACTGGTCAGTTGCTATGCTTGTAATTCCTGCTACATGATTAAATTTACTATGTAGCACATGCATTTTAAAGGTGGGGGGTTTTATTGCTCTTGCTTTACCTTCTGCCAAAATACTAATTTCTAGTAAAAAACCCCAGAGCTTCTGTTCCTAGCTGAAGAATACATTTTTGCACTAACAAATGGTGTGTTTTGCTAATTTAAACTGTCCCTGATGTGAGCAGCAATACAGGACTCGAAGACTGGGCTCCTGATCCTGATGTTCTGGCTTAGGTTGTGTTTCTGGAGGACTGGGAGCAGAGTGCTACTGCCTGCCCTGTGCCGTGTGGATGAGGCATTATGCCAAATCTATCATTTGCTAACCTGTTTTTCTGTTGAAGAGAGAACTTACTACAGTTGTGATTCAACTTGCAATACATCGCAGGCTTGCTTCATTGAACGTTGTCTTGCTGTTGGTTATTACTGTTCTGCCAGCTAGCGTGCCTCCACAGTCTAGAGAAGAGCAACTGTAAAATTCACCAAACTACAGAGCAAGTTGCTATTGTTGTCCACCTGGTCTTTCTCCAAACAACACAGCTAATACTTTCAATTCATAGAATTTATATGGAGTCTTCAGGGTTATAACATTACAGTATATTTTGTAAAGAAAAGGGTTTAATTTTTTTGCTGGTTTTAGAGGATTGCCTCTTATGTACAGCATAAATACTGAACAAATTCTCCATATCTTGCACAGTATGAATGAAAATAACCATTTCTTAGAGACAAGGGTGTGGAACATAGTACAGAACTATAAAACAAGGTAGATAAGAGTTTTAAAATTCTTGTACTTCACTAGAATTTGTGTACACTTAGAATGGAGTTTATCTCATCTAACCATCCATCTAACCCCAAGCCCAACCATCTTAAAGTTAGACAACTGGTCAAAGTTGAATGCCTGTTCTTTAGTTCAATGTGAGATAGACATCTCCAGAGGGCAGTTTACTTCATCCTAAAATATATGGTCAGAGAAAAAGGTCTCCCACAGGTTTATGTCAACAAGCTAGTGCAGAAGCCTATATAGCAAGCTTACACTAGGCATCTAGTTTTTATATGGCTAGAGGAAGAGGATATGGAACCTGTGCCGAAATTTATTGTAGTTTTCATTTAAGGGCTGATGTTACTCTTTATAAATAAAGATTTCTTTAGTTTGTGCCTTTAAACTACACAAACTTTATTTTTTAATGGAGAATACATGTTACTTTCTATGTCAGGATTATACATAATATTGTTGCCACAAGTTAGTGTACTTATTTACGTTTTAAGTTTCCTTATTTGTGGTGAGAAAATATACGTGTGATGAGTCAGAATAAAGCCATAGTCCTAGATCTATCAGACGTCCACCTTCCTCTGCTTTGGCCTTGGTGCTTTCACAGAGCTGTGCCTTAGTCTTTTTGTATTCCTCATAGAGACATTCATTGCTAATACCATGAGGATTAGATCGGCCATTTCAAACTGTTCTGTTCCAATATAGCATTTTGCATTCCTAATTTAGAAATGAAAAAATCATGAAACTAATTTCCTCTCTTACTTTCATTTTAGAAACTATGCTCAGGTATGGTGCATCAGTCACAAATACGAAGACAGGCAGTCACAGAAAAGGTAAATAATATGGCCACAGCTTTACTGCCAAGAAGTAGTGCTATGATGCAGTAAGGGGGCCTCTGCTTTTTTACTCCAGTCGTATAGGAGTTTTTGCCTTCCTTCGTTACTGGTGTTGCCATATTTCTACCCAACATCCCCCATCTCCCAAATATCACTGTGTTCTCCTGTGTCTTGTGCAAGCAGTACCTCCAACACTGATGTTGTTGGAATGTCTTACATTGACTGGGTGCTTGGTTGCAGGATATTTATAACACCATTGGTTTTACCATGCATGAATTTCACCATGAGTAGAGCATCCCTGTGTTACTTCCAGAAAGTTTAGCTCCCACTGCACAAACCCCATGAGTGTGAATGGCAGATGTGTCCAGAACCTCAGGCTGACTGGCTGACCAACCTGAACTGAAATTTTGGCTGGGTTGCAGTATGACAGGAAGACTAAGAAAATGTCCTCAAATACCATCTAGATGGGGGAGAAAAAGTGTCACTGGAGAAGCCATGTGCTGACTCTTAAATTAGCCCAGACTTGGTTTGTGGTATTCATTAGAATACAGGACTAGAAGGAGGAATGAAAAAGTTATAAAATACTACTTCTGCAAACAATGCAGGAGTTCTTTTTATCCCGTGGCTTTCCAAAACTCACATGTTGGAAAGCTGTAGTTTATTTGATTCACTCTCTGCACTGAAGGAGGTATTTCTGTTTCAGAAGAAATTATATGGCGCTATGTAACAACTTTCCAAAGTCATCAGAGAAATCTGTGAAGAAAAAGTGCTTAAATTGCCTTTCTTTTTGTTCAGTCATCTCATATTAAAAACACCTCTCATGTTACTAAGAAGCTTTGAGTAACATAGGCCTCCTTGTGTTTGTTTCTGCACACTTTTTCCAGGACTGTCAAAAAGAGTTTCTCTTTTTTTTGGTGTATCACAGCCTAACCCTTGAGAAGAAGGGGCTCTGAGAGCTGTCTAGCAATTATGGTGTTCTTTCTCTATTACAACACACTCTTTTTATAACATTGTGTGTCAAAAAACAATTCCACAGAGCCATCATACAGTATAGTATATTATATATGTGCTATTGTTAGATGGCTTGGGTTACGACCGATGGTGTTGATACCCTCCCAAAAAACAAGAGCTGGAAATCCAGACAGCAGTGCCTCAGGAAATTCTTGTCTGGGAATTTAATGTCTGAACACACTGAGCTGGAAGAAATTCATTGTGAGTGGCCACGAATGCCTGTATGAACTTCTCTACCTACAGGGAGAGTATAAAAAACACTGCTTACTACTTAGGTTGTTAAGACATGACTCCAGAAAGAAAAGGAGGTCAGAAATAAGCATGGTAGGCAGGAGATAGATGGCTCATTATTTCACTAGCCAGATAAACCATTCCATTGACTTCTTGGGACAAAAGTGAAACTCACCCAAAAGTAGGTTCCAGCTGGATAATTTCCACAGCTGGAGAGATTTCATGAACACGGACAGAGGTTGAAAATCTGTTTTGGATGCAGAACAGTGTCGTCTCGACTGTTTTTTTTTTCCTTCTCCTTTGTGGCCTAGAAAAGCCTCCATGTCAGTCTTTTGGATGGAGGGAGGTAAGTCAACATGCCTACGGTCAAAGGAAAGGAAGGGTGAGTTAAGCTTTTGCAGTCTTGCCACACCAGGAGTGGAATGCGGCCTAAAACTTTGAAATTATTTGCTAATATTAATGCTTTTGTTAGCAAGGCAGGAGTTTACATCCATTACTTGGGGATAAGAAAGTTGAAGTGAAAACCTGTAAAAGCATTTCTTTATTTGAAAGGAAAACTTTCTCCCATAATTTTGGCTCCTACTTTATAATTAAATAATTACCCCCATTTAAGCTAATTGCTTATCCATCCCTCTGTGATATCCCCAAAAGAGTCAGTTTCTAACTTGTTGAAAAGGAACAAAGCAATGCCACAAGATATTTGGAAAATATATATCCACAAGGGTATAATTCTAGTACGTTTTTCACCTTGTGAAGCCAACACTAAGCCTTCAGAGTGAGTGTAAAAGGCTACTCAAATGCAAATAGTTTTTTAGAGAGCAAATGCAGGAAACAGGTGGCCAGAGAAACAGGTTCTGGAAATGTTATCCTAAAGAGCAGACATGCAGAGATGTACTGCTGACATCTACAAAATCAAATGTACAAAGCATTTAGTGCTATACATCACACAGAAGTGTGCAGATTAATATGAGATGTCTTCTCCTGTGAGGCTTTTTCTCCTTTTGAATCTTGTGATGTTCCTCAAAGGTGTTTGCCTGAGAATATATTTTCTGGTGTTCCTGAGCATCAGACACAGAAGCAGGAGGAACTGTAAGAAATAAAACTAGAAAAATAAAGAAGTATTTCACTGTTGGTCCTAAGTTCTTCTTCAAAAATACCTGCTTAATAACAAAATACCAGAGAAACTGATGTTATGGGAGTCACCAGCTACACATCAAATTACCAAATGTTTCACTTACTGGCTTTCAGTCCCTTTGATTTCCCCAGGCATGCTGTGGGAGAGTAGGGGAGTACTTCCAGAAGGCTAAATTCTTGGCTGAAAGTGGCTGAAGAGAGGTCAGACCACGATAATGGAAATGTAAATTGTTAGTGTCAGTTTTTCATCGCTTTTCACCAATAAAGTTCTGGGGCTTTAAAATTTAGAAATAAAATATAACATACCCTTACCCAGCCATATAAAATGGAGTTCAAGAAATCTAACAGTTAACAGAAGGAGTTAACATATTACTTAAAAAAACCCATGGTAACTCACATAAGAAATTATTATTTTTTATCTCACGGCAACGCCATTAGCTGAAATATATTGTTTAAATTTTTCTACTCAATTTTTGAGTCAGGATTACAATGAAATGTATACCTTTCTTTGGTTAAACTGTTATAAAATGTGTATGTGTTTAAATTACCATATTTTGTATTTATTTACTTTAAAAATACCTGCACTACATATACCAACTTCCCTAAGAGGTTAGTGAGAGCAAGGATAACTTGATGAAGACCTACGAGTCAGAATTTGAATATAAATTTCATGACCTAATTTCTGTACTATTGAAGGGTCAAAAATACCCTCAGAACCAATGGAGTTGGGCCAACTTGCACCAGCAATAACTGATTACCATTCCTCTAGTCAGGTAGAGAGATACATTAGGTTTTTTAAAGAGCAGCAATGTGGAAAGAAGGAAGATGATGCTGTTGGAATTCTTTTAATTGTCTGCTACAGCTGCTGCTGGTCTGCTGCAGAATCATGTCTCAACACAAGACTTGTACCAGATTGTGGCAAAACACAGTTTGAACATGGTCTCATTGCTCTCCTATCACTGCAGCATATGAAACTGCAGTTTGCTTTGCCTTTTTCAAGTATCTTTGTAAGATTAAACCCCAACACTTTAATCCTCCTTCTGCTGTATTACAACTTTCAGGTTTGACTGTCAAGCTTGAATGCTGTGTGTGGGCAGACATGAACTCTACCACCTATCCTCCGTGCTGGATGGATGACAGTTTTGATACTGATGTCCACATAAGCAAGTAGAAGGACCCAGGCAAAGCACGCTAAGCAAGCCATTTGAGATTTGAGACAGTGGATTGTTTTGGGTAATCTATGGCCATCACTTTCCAGACTATTCTGAGTGCCAGAGCCCTGGGGATTTGGGCTTGGTGCTGCTAAGAATGTGGCTGTAATGTAGGACAAGTGACATGCTACGTGTGGGACAGATACTGCTCAGCGGGGAATGTGCTCTCTCAGCTACTGCTGTTACCATTTTCTTTATCCTTCCAATGAGCAGCAAACTCCGCTTTCTCCAGTTTATCTTCCACCTTTCTGCTTCTGCAGATCCTCTTTCCTCTTTCCCATAATTCTTCCTTTCCATTGATGGCCCCAGCCTTTTGTTCTTGAGGAAGTAAAATTTGTTTTTCTCTACCCTACCTGAAGCTTTGAGATAGCTACAACTGTGCCCAGCTAGTGAACCTTGCAGAGTAGCTGAGATTTCTAGTGCAGGCCCAGTGCTGAACGTATGGCTTTCAGAGGAGAACAGGATTTTATTTAGTCAGCTAAGAGTACGGGCAGAAGAAGCTCCCTTCTTTGCCCAGCTGTGTAGACAATCCCAAGTTCTACCTCTGTGATGGAAAGAGATATTAAAATGAAAGTTAGGGTGGAGGTAGAAGAGAAGAAAGCAGGGTGAAGGAGTGCAACACAGCAGGATGAGGTATTCTTTTGGAGGGGATGATAAAATGAGAAGACAGACATAGAAGAAATGAGGAGATAATTTTTCAGAGATTTAAAGACAAAAATCCAATCTAGAGAATAAGAGACGTTTGAAATTTGACTTACATCTGAGGCAGGCATGGCTGAAGAAGGAACAAGTGGATAGAAGAAAGAGGACATAAAAGAAGTAAGTGGAAACAATCTGTTGTGGAACGAGAAGTGGTGTTCATATAGCCTAGAAAAAAGGGCAAAACTTAACTGTGCCATGTTCAATTTAATTTTTTTGAACATAATTATCTAATATATTTGGGTTTTATACCTGAACTCCCATGAGATCAACGTGAATATAGGTACCTAAATATCTCTGCATCTGGTCTTACATGCCTATTGGAAAGGAGCAATTGCTGTTTTACTATAAACCAAGGATTACAATCTGATTTGGCACATCTCTAGACATCATTGCTTTGCAAATGGATGAGAAAGTACCTTGAAACCAATGAAAAAAAATTGCTCATACTGACAAACTGGTGAGGAAATAACACCCTAAGAGTGGATATTGGTAACATAGGGTGGGGCAGCATCTCAAAAACAATTATTAGTTATATAAGTCAGATGGAACAAGTCACATTAAAACCCTAAACCCAGACTCAGAACGCAATCTGAAGTGCTCCCACATTTCCAAAACATCAAATGTCAAGAGGAATGTAAGGACAAATGAAACTAGTTTTGATTACAGAGGAACAAAACTTTCATAACCAGGTTTAACCAGGTATGAAACAGGCTTTAAATTGCACTTGAATATGACATTAGAAGAGTAACAATGAGTCATGCCAAGACCTATTTCAGTCTACAAATCCCATGCTCACAAAGGAAACACTCCATTCCTTATTTCTCTGCATCCAATAAATCTGAGGAATGCATGATGATGTCTCAGAAGTTACATTCTTCTTGAAGGAAGCAATAACTTTTTAAAAGTCGTATATGCCTTGACAGAAAAAGGAATTTAAACATATGGAAAATGGATTCTACAAAATTGGAAAAGCTTACAACTATTGTCCCTCTCTCCTAAGAGTCTTTGCCCAAAAATAGAATTGGTTACAGGGAAGGGTTATGGCAGTGCTTGACAGCTACAGCAGTGATAAAGGATCTCACCTATTTTCTGTCAAATAATGAACATTTTTGTCAATTTAATGTGGTAACTGAATAATTCCACTAGAAACATGAGTAATCAAAGAGTAACTCATTTTGACAATACCTCTAAAACAATAAATGGCTTGGACACCACTGTGTATGTAAAGTATGAATAATTGCAACAAAGTCACACATCTAGCGTAACACAATCTATATCTTGAAATAAATGTAGGCTGAAACAAAAATACAATCTTGGCACCTTGGCAAGACATTAATTTACTCTGAAAGTGACACATAAAGTTCTGTAAAAGTTTATTTTACAGTATTGTTCATTTTACAATGAAATCTTTGACATGTCCATCTTTATATAATTCTACCTTATAAAAAACATTTTTGTGACTTTAGATGAAAGGAAAAGTATTAAATGCTGTAAGTGGCTTTTAGTAGCAATTCGATACATGCTATTATGCTGAACTGATTCGAAGACTAAATATGCCTTGCAGTGATATGAACTGATCTCACCTCAACAATTTCAGAGAAGCTGGTGCTGCCATACTAAGTTAAATAAGGTGCTTTTGAAAAAGGTCATGCTTTTCTTCAAGTCCTGAAAAAGACTGAGTATAGGGAACCTACATATGATTCAGAGGAATTGTTGTATTCAGCTATTCAGCAATAGCTCGGTAATCTCAGTAACAAAACTCTGACTTTACTTGTAATCCTCATGTCACGTTTGGACTTAGTCACTGGGCATCTTAGTGTTGAGAAGGAGACTATGATGTGGTCGTTTATGGAAATAACTGCAGTGTCTTGGAGGGTCTTCTTGTTGCTGCAATTGACATTAAGACATCATTGGCAAGGATTTGCCTCACATGGTGTAAAGAAATTATGAAAGCTTTGCAATACCTTCTTTGCAAATAGGTCTACGGTAGTGATTAACAAGCAGACCTTCCTTTTATCCATTGGAAGTGTCTTGTCTTGGTCTACCATTTAGCAAGAGTTTTCAGAGAAAGGAATAATCCAGTTCAGAGCTGGGCTGTGACATGCATGTTGAGACACAGGCTGCAAGTTCATGACCAGTGCGAGCCAGTCAAAGACTACAAGGCAACCAAAAGTGTTGTCTTTCCTCTCCCTCTTCTGTTTTGTGTTTCTGCACCTCTTCACACCATGTGTAGCAGTGCCTGCCTGCAGAGCCAGTGAATCAGCTCACTTTCCTCTCCAGGTCCTTTTTAACCAGATCAGTGATCTGGTCCAGCTCACCACATGGCAGCACCATCATCAATGCTAACACAAAGGAGTCAACAGGGATGTGTGGTCTAGGGCAGGACAGCTTCTTACAGCAACAGCATGGTTTCCATCTTCAGACGTACAAAGGAACTAATGTAATCTGACATTTCCAAACTTACCAGGGCTTTATTCTTAAGATCTAGCCTTAGAAAGCACTGAAGACTCAGGTAGCAATGAATATGCATGTATAAAATGCCGGTGAGAGGAATGCTACATGTCAGAGAAATGGCATAAACTGCAACTGAGGATGAACTTCCTCCACACTGCTGACTGTTAATGCCTGTCACTGACACAAGTACCACAGCATGACTGAGACAGAAAAATACCATAGGTGCTTCCAGTGGCCTGGCCAAACCCTATGATCTCATCTCCAGTACACTGTTTCATAGAATCATAGAATCATAGAA
>NW_009594083.1:28193-42129 GCF_000690535.1 Cariama cristata | reverse complement strand
TAAGTGAGTGCTGGAGGCAAAAGAAACAGGCACTGCATCGGAGCTGATGGGAGGGAGCAGGAGCTGAAACATCTTCTGAAAGCCACAGAGAGAGCTGCCCTAAAACCAGCGTTAGCTGGGCACAGCCCCACACCCTGAGTCTTTGGAAGCTCATCTGCTTGATGAGTGATGAAATGAATAATATTTCTGAGCAAAATTGCATCTCTCCTTCTCCATATGAATTTCAAAGAAGATTTCTATCAGTTTTATTGCATCTGATTATAACGGAGAAACTTACTCAAATCAATTCCAAGGAATAATTACAGCAATCATTATTTATTTTATAAGGCATGGCTTTGGCACACACAAAACTTTAGGTTTAGTCCTCCTGGTCTTTAGGGAGACAGATAAAGCTTGCTTTCGTACAAATATCTTGCAATTGCCAGTTGAAAGGATGTTAGGAAAAGGAACACAAACCCAGTCATCCAAAGCAGGACTAGTTAGCTGGAACTGCCCCGTTGGCCCCAGGAGGCCGTGTCACTGGTGGGGGTGCTCCACGGCACCCACCCTCCCCTCCCACACCCCCTCGTGGGGAGCAGGATGCTCGGCCTGCAGGATGCGGGCTCCCTCCAGCTTGTGGATACCCCATGTTGTGCCCCAAAACAAGAAGCAAGAGGTTGTTTTACGTAAATTGAGCATCTGCCTTTTTAGACTTGATACGGCCTGTGAGTTTTGCCATGGTCTGTTTAACTTGTTAAAAGCTCGTTGCTTTTCATTAGTTTGTTTAAGGCTGCAGTAATCCTCAACCACTAGGCACAGAAAACTAACGTGGCATTGGCTCATTCTCCTGAGAGGTGTTAAAGTGCCTTTTAGACAATAAATTCTTCTGTTCTGACTTATGCCTGATACTGATCCCAGCTTGTACCTGTGTTGCTCAGCTCCCAACCTTGAAGTTCATAAAACAGTATTCCAAACAGAAATTTTAGCTATATACAAATTTGTGTGTGTGTGTTTATACTGAGACAGAAGAAGATGTCTCTTCAGGCTGTGATGGGTTCCAGAGGCAGCCAAGGGCTGTGACCACAGTGGTCGAAGAGGAGAAAGATGGTGCTGAGAGGAAGGGAGAACCACAGTGCCCATTTCCCAAAGAGCTCGTGCAGCCTGGGAAGAGAGGAGCTCCAGGAGGGAAATGGGGGGACAACCACTGTTCTTCCTTCAAGTGCATCACTCCTGATGTTTTTAACACCCAGGACTGCAGAAAATTGGGGATCGTGGCTCGAAACAAGTCCCATTTTGTCATGGCCGTGCACTGGTGGGCAGCTGGGTCAGGGCGGATGCGTGCCAGGAGTCATTGGCCAGTTACCCCTGGCTGAAGCAATCTCCATCCACATCACCAAACAAACACCAGTCCCACAGAAAAGTTTAAAACACCATCAAACATCCAGCCAAGGACAAAACATACATATTAAACCTTGGGAAAACCAAGGCTCTTAGAGCTGTTTGCCTAATTCCACGGGCTTTGTTCACAGATGGTTTTATTTAGATCTATGAGTTAGTGTAAAGTGATAAAAGAGAAACACTTGCTGGATAAATCACAGCACCAGAGCTGGGACTGTGTGAACTCTCCAATTAAACTTGACAACTCCTTAAAAAATTTAATCCCACAGATGCAATATGACAATTCCCAAAGTGTAGAACGAACACGGTATGTTATATTCAGCTGTTTCTTCATAGGACTGCCGAGTCGGCATTGTGCTTAAATAGTAGAAGGTGGAGAAAATGCAGTTAGCACACTGACACCATATGTGAAAGCCTGTCTGTGTCACTAGGGTGTAAACTAAAATGATATGGAACTTAAATGTTTACCAGTGGGCTTTATTCTCCTTCCATTTTCCTACCCAATAAGGATAGCTTCAGCAAGACTCAAAAAGCCTTACAGTAAATGACAAACAACTCTTACCAGAAAATTTCAAGAAAAGAAAAAAAAAAAAGAAAAAGCCAGGAGATTAGTTCTTACCTGCTACTGGGCAACCGCCACTGTTTTAAAGTACTCCTTAATTTATCTCAAGTGTTTAATTTAAACTTTCCAGTAGCTGTGGTTTTGCATTCTCCCCAGGTATTCGAGATGTTCAGTACTGTGATTAATTGGGCAGGCATGATTTCTTGTGTTTAGAGACCACTTGAAAGTGGAAGTGAGAAATGAATTGCGCCAGAAGGATTTGGTCTATTTTTATTAATAGAACAGATTAGATGGATGATGAAAACAATCTTCTAATTTGTAAGAGTCAGTCTCATCTCTTGTTCAACAGGAGTTGTGACTACTGAACTCAGACTCCTGAAGCGTGGTGTCCCGGCAGTGGAGCACTGCCAAGGGTGGGTGCACGGACCACACAATGGCTGGGTACCCTACGGAGCATCTCCCTCTGTGCGGGTCCTATCCAAACCAGCCGGCGAGCCTGCCTGCGATGTCGGCTCCTCTGTCTGGCAGCTGGATCCCAACCCCCGCCCCGCGCTTTTTTTAGGGAGAGGAGAGTTTCCCACAGGGAAATGTGGAAGCAGCCCTGAGCCCGTTAAACTCTCACCTCTCCCAGCGTCAGCATCTTCTGTGCCGACTGGTGCTCATCTCGAGGAGTGGGCAGAAAAGCAGGTGGAGGGTCCCAGTATTGTTCCCTTGTTAACATGGGTGTTAGAGTGACACTAACCTTACTTCACTTCTATATAGACAGGAAAAAAAAATGGGAAAAGCTATAAAACACCTCTGTGATTACGACATTTATGTGATCAAACCACTTCTGCCATGCTTGTCAGAGTATTTTAGTACAATTTCTATGGGAAAAGCTTTTTTTTGTTCTGCATAATACTTGAATATATGTAAAAATAACTTAACTAGTCTTCCCCCCTCCTCCTTCCTCTGTCTGAAGGTTTTGCTCAATGGGAAAAATTGGAGGGGAGATGAAACAAAGAGTTTTTTTTTAAAAAAAAAAAAAACAACAAAATACGAGGGGGGAGAATTTCCTATTATCTAAGTATTATTAATGGGAAGGAATTTGACTCTCTCATTAGAGAGCTGTTCCAGATGTCTGAAAGAGACCACATTGTGAAAGAGTCTGCATACTTTGGCGCTGAAATGCAAAGTGACGCCAAAGCCAGGAAAAGGACCATAGTTTTGGGGGTTTTTACGTGTGTTTTTTTTTTTTATACCGGTCAAGCTACTTCATCTGAAATTCCAGTATGACAACAAATCACCCCAAAATCAGGTATTTGATGGGCAAAAGCCTCTCTTTTTTTCTTTCCTTGTTATCTCTTCTCTTCTACACTGATCCACTGACTGGCTTAAATATAAATATCCTCCAGTTGTTATGAGAATGATGCGAGGTCTATACAAACGCAGAGGAGCTAAGCAAGCAGCACTGAAATCTGTATTCAGATTAACGTTCAATTTACAGTTGAAAGTGGTGTGAAATACCTGGAGTCCTAAGTCTTTTTTTTAATACACTTTTATTTTAAATCTCATTTGGGTTAAATGATAAGGATATACTTGGTACTGAAAATCAAGCATAGCAACCGTGTGACAAAATGAGATATAAAATAATTATTATGATTTTGCATATTGGTGCAAACTCAAAAATAGTTGCTGAACACGTATCACAACTTGCCCATCGCAATTTCTGAAACAGCCACTGCTCCATAAAGTAAATAGATGTAACTTGGAGAGTATTAGTTTGTTCTTCCATCTCCTTATTATAATTTAATTGATGTAGCAATGTTTTACATATCTTAGATTTAATGACTTAGTAGTAATCAGGATAATTTGCATATTTGACATAGAGAAACTAAACTGGAGAAATTTTAATGTTTCCTGGGTTTAAAAAAAGAGTTGTGTACTTCAAGTGTTTCTGGACGCAGCTTCTGCATCAAGTAGAGGCTGAGTCCTTGTCTCCCAGTTGCAGTTTGGGTTGTGACTAAAACGAGGCAGATGTTATTTACATTTAGCAGAGATCGTACTTGTGACATGACCCACTTTCTGTGGGTCTGGCTCAGAGCATCATCTAAAGCCCCGGCATTAGGGCAGGGCTTCATCTGGTTTTAACTCTTGCAATGCACTAATCCTCTTGCTGAGTGAGCGCCGAGGGAGGAAACACCTGCTGCTACCGCGCTTTCTGAGGCTTCTTGAAACTTCACTTCCCATGCCAGAGCAGACCCGTAATTTGGGTTGGCTCCAGTAACGGGACATTTATACTCTGGCCAGATTGACTGCTTATTGTAACCAACGCCATGTCTGAAAATGGGGCTGTGAAGTAATAAATTGCGTTAATGTGAGGTTATTATGACATTTAAAAATGCTCTGCAATTTTTCGTGCTTATTACATAACTGCAAGAAGCGTACTTCTAAGATTAGTTATTTATCAGTACTTGCCAACTATTTCAAATAACAGCAACTAGAGAGTTGTTTTCATTGGAATAAGGTGTGTATGTTATTTTAGCTAGGGTTTGACACCGTTACGAAGGTGTCCAGAAGTTGGCTTTATTCCTTTCCTTACACTGATGTTTGGGGATGGAGGGGAGAACCCTCTGCTACAAAATTTAACAGCAAATGACTAAAAGTAGTAGCAGACGGTGTTGTCCCAAAAGCAGGGTTCACTCACCGCTGTGCAATACCCCAATACACACAGGGAGCAGAGGGATTTTATTCCATGTCTGTACAGAGATGGGTGCTAGGTGGTGGTCCCACAAAGCCAGCACACCCTGGAAAATCGCATGGCAGCTTTTATACAAGACAGAAACAAATAAGAAACTACCCAAAAGCAAATGATTGGTTACCTGTGATCGCATTCGACAACAAAACATCTGCGCATGTCTCATTCCCTATTTACTTCATTATACTAAGGTGCTCCTAAATTTGCAGCTAAAATCTCCTCCTAGGGGTGTGGTTTTTAGCATTATAATGAGATTATAATGAGCTAAGTTCATCTGAAGGATGCAATTTTGTAAGTTTGTGGACCCCAGGCTTCCAAGACCAGTTTGGAGATCAGTCTCTTCTTCTTATCTTATTGTTTTGGTTCTTCTTTATCGTATTCTGCGTTTCTCAGCTGCACAGTCCTCCAGTCATCAGACATTGCACAACTCACCATTCTCACGCAGTGGAAAACTCCATTTTCTACTGGATATCAACGGGGAGGAGGCACAGGAGACGCACACGGTGACGTTGCGAAGGGCAGACCTGAGTAGAGGTTTACCTCGCTCACCGCTCAGATGAGCTGTCACACCATGGCATCCGGAGGCAGCGTGCCACGGCAGGGCTCGGCTCCGGCTCTGCTGATGAGGATCCTGCCGCCGCTCCCCTCTTTCACCAAAAGGGCCAGAAGTGTCCTACCAAGCGCCGGCAGAAGCCGATGTAGTTTTGTGGGGTGACTTTGAGTGCGTGCAAGAGCAGCACTGTATGAGCAATGAGAATGAGCTCTGAGGTTAGCTGTGCTCGGGGGGTTCATCCTCATTACCCATCTAAGTACTTGGAGGACGTGGTATCTGCAGGGACTGCTGCCTTTCCTTTCCACTGGTGGCAAAAGGAGGAGCAGGGAACTGTCAACTTGGTTGTAAAAGTAAGCCTTTTTTATAGGTCACAAAGTGTGTAGTTTGTTGCAAATTGTAATGAAAAATCGAGAAAATGTATATTAGAAAAAAAAAAAAAGATGCTGCAGGATTCATTGCCCCGTGTCATTGTGCTTCTATAGAATCACAGAATGGTTTGGGTTGGAGGGGGCCTTAGAGATCGTCTAGTTCAACCCCTTGCCACGGGCAGGGACACCTCCCACTAGCCCGTGTTGCTCAAAGCCCCATCCAACCTGGCCTTGAATATCATCTCCAGAAGCCCGTTGCTGTGGTTTTGGCAGATGTACAGGGCTGGCAAAGGGCTGCAGCCCTGGTTATGCGTCTGAACATGGGCGAGTGACCCGCAGCTCCGTGCAGAGTGGGGACAGGGCTTCAGCATGGTTTGTGTGCTTAGGTAATGATGGATAATTAAAAAGTAGTTGGAAAAAATGGAGCGGAACAGAGATGCCAGGTAGGTATTAGACCTTGTTGGGGAAGCTCCTGAGGGGAAGCTGCTCACGTAATTGGTTTCTTTCAAACACTTACTGAACTTACTGGAAGGGTCTTAGGCTTTGAGGTCTGGACAGGGGATTGTCCGCAGGAGGATGCTACAGCAGCCAAGGCTGCTCGGCAGGAGGCTGAGCTGAACCACCAGCGATGGCTGGTTTTCCTCGCAGGTGTTTCTGTGTGTATGCATCTTACGTTCCTCAAGGATGCCACTCAATGCTTACATGACAAATGTCATAGTACATAGTTATAAACTTTTAAATCTAAACGTGAGGTTCCGTGTTAAGCTTCCTCTAAAAACTCCTTATGTCTTCCTGCAGCACGCTGACACACTCTGCATCACCGGGACATTTTTGTGTCTACAGTCGGAGTGATTAATTGCTGTAACCTACACTTTTAAAATGCAAAGGCAATTAAATAAATCTTTTTATATACACTCCTTTTCATATGAATCAATAGATGTTAAAGTGTCTCTAAAGCTTTATTTATCTTGCATTAAATCAACTGTAGTTGCAAAAATGTTCCACAGCATCTGTGATCCAAATGTCGTTACCTGTTTCATCCTTTTCAGGCACTGTTAGGGTGCAAGGCTCTCATTCAGGCATAGTTCTAATTTTCATGAACTTTATGGATGTATAGCTATAACTGTGTACATAACCATTACCGAAGAAGCTAGTGAATAGGAGAGGGGAAAGCCTGAAAATATGCTTTCCCCATTGCATTTTTAAGATCTCATGAAATTTAATTTATTTGTTTGGACTGTTGATTTAAGTTTTGAGCCTTATTTCCAAGTCCTTCCTATTTTATTACCCACCTACCCAGAGCATGAGAAGGACTGACAGCTTTCATTCAGCTGGAGGGTCCTGCTGGTGTCCAGTGGCTTCCCTGAAATGCCAGTTGTACTTCACAACCTGTCAAGATGACGAGGCCAAAAAAACCCCCAAAACGCTGATTCTCATGACCTTAGAGCAGGAGGGTGGGTTCATCTCCTATTAGGGCTGTTTAACAGTGCATAAAAACTGCCTGAGATGCTGAGAAGGGTGAAATGTCCACGTCTGTGAGCTCGTCACCTCTCGCAATGAAGTGACTGCATTAAAAGTATACAGACTCATTTCTTTCCCTGAAGAAGCACGTACTAAAAAGCCACAGTTTACGTGATAGTTTTTTAGAATACTTTCAACCATTTTGCAAAACAGGGAGTATGCATTGGCTTTGACGGTGTTAATTGCTATTGGAAGAAAAAATAAACTCTGAGTAATTACAGTTAACACCTCCATTGTAGCCAGCTTGGTGCAGAGGACACAGGGAAAGCAGTGCAGAGAGAGAGGGAGAGCTGAAAAACACCCTGATGGGAGGAGGGAATGAGAAGAACCAAGAACTGCTGTCCTTGGTTCTGTGAAAAATGAAAATGACATAGTCTTCTCGACTCTGGGTTTTTTTCCCAGAATACCACGAATGCACTAGTATGCAGGTACCTCGCAGGAGGGTGAACTGGTTCTAAACCTGGGAAGGAATATTAAGAACAGGAGGCAAAAGGTACCACACAGTGATTATTTGATGAACATGGCTGTTTGATGAGCAGCATCCCAGCATCGCTTGCGCAAGCGGCAGGTCTGCAAGGCAGCCTGGCAGGACGGCCAGCTCCTTCCCTCCGAGCACATCTGCTGGGGCCAGGTGGGTGTGCAAAACTGCGGTGCAGCTCTATTTATTTGCACTTTGCGTAGTTAGATGTCTCTCCTCCTCATCCATGGCCGGAGAAGGCGGTGCAGGACAAAGCAGGGCTCTTGGTGGTGGCCTGCAGATCTGCAGCAGGGCTGCGCCAGCGGCAGCATCGCCTCCGGCTGTGTCCGGGCCGTGCCGTCACGGCTGCGCCGGCCGCTGCTTTGCTGACCTGGGGTGTCAAACTCTGCTGCTGTCGCTCGCTGGCACTGCCCCGGGGCGGCGGGAGCCAAAGCTCTGCTTTGGTGACGGGTTTTAAATAACCTACATATAGGGCATATGGGTTTCCTCTTTTTTCTTTTGAATGATATTTTAATGCAAAGTAAAAGTTACATTTAAATGAAAGCTTAGTCTGTGAACCAATATGACAAATCTTGGGAAAACCAACACAAGAAGTAACAAGTCCTCCTTTACTTTCCGTCTCATCCTCTTTGGAGAGAGGGCTGGGGTTTCAGAAATGAGCACAATGGTATGGAATCCATTTCCCAAATTTTGCTGATGACTCCCTGTTGCTGTTCATCGAGAACCAGCAGGTGTTTCCAAACCAATTGATTAACTCCTGGCCTCCGTCCAGCATCGAGTGCTGGTTTGACAGGTCTCTCACTTTCTAGAGTTCCCTTTTGCCACCCCTTAATCACAGATATTTTTGTCTTTCAGTCCTTTACAACCTTCCTTGTTCTCTGAAGTTACTTGTCTGCTTCGTGACTCTCTTAGGGTGAATTTCATTAGACTCCAAATGGTGGTTAGTTAAAATTAATTGCATTATGCATCTGGTCATGATCCACGCGTCTTTTCTGAAGAGTTACCTTTAAAAAATTAAAAAAGTACAGATTAATTTGACCTTCTCTGGGCCATTGTCCAGGAAACAGTGGACCTACATTTTCCTTCATCTTCCTCTTCTGATATGTTCACAGTTCCCAGATAAGCAAGTTTAGGCACCAGAAGCAAAACAGCCACAGCAGCATGGAGCTTAGTGTGAGCTAAGTCGCTCCCCTTTGCAGGCACACTGCTCAGACTTGATGCTTGCTTATACACTCCCCCTATTGTTAAGAGGTAACACAGTACTATCTAATATCGTGCTTATTTTAGGAAAAAAAAAATCATAGATAGAAAATACACAACACTACCTAGGTCTTAGCAATGATTGACTTCTTCATGTGACACCTACGAATTGAAGCGTTAAAGATTTTATGAAGATGAGACACAAATAAGGGCTTTGAGCAGAAAACTGACGGGTTGATTTTATATATGGCTTTCAAATTCAGATTCATTCATGTCTTCCTGCTTGCCTGTTCCCAGCAAGCATTTTGAGGCAGAAGGTTTGAGCTTCTGCTGGGCTCCAGAGCAGATGCCAGTGTTTAGAAATTGGTATACACATTTTTATATATAGATATAGCTAATAACTTAAAATGTTGTAGGAATGAGGTTATCACTTTCACATCTTTCCTGATGTTCTTCTCCTGATGAAGGCATGCAGGAAGCTTAGTGAAAGAATTATATGAAAATCTCTAAAATTTGTGTAGGCTGACTCATCAAATGCTTTATTTCTTTACTAGCAAAATACTTCACGTTTCCATGAAAAGGTAAGGAACTCTAATACAGCTCAGCCAGAAGGTCCGCGTGGCCTTCTTATTGAGCAATTAATGAGCAAATAATTTGTGGTTAATAATTTAGTCAATTTAACCTGAACAAATGATACCAGCGGAACTTACATTCTCCTTTGAATGTAGCCACTGCAAAAAGTTACTCAAAGCCTTCCTACAAGTAGCTGCACATCTGGCAGGTGAGGAGTTGGCCCGGTTACTGGAATGTAGTGGCTGATCTTTTCCTTTTAATTCAAAGACAGCTATCTGGAAAAGAGCAGTCAGGAGAGAACAGAATGGCCATGTCTAGCGCTCTCTCAGCAGACACCAGTCACTTGGTAAGGGACAATTTTGGATGCATGGTCCTGAGGACCTTAACTCGCCTTCGCCCAGACTTGCAAGACTGGAGGGGGCGAAACTCATGAACCAAGAAGGGGAAAAAAGAATCACATTAGCAGGACTAATGTGCTGGCTTCCTCCCTCCTTCGGGGAGGTCCTTCACACGACGGGAAGAAGCCAGTTAGGGAAATTGGGTTGAAATATCTAGGACGCTGCTGCAGAACTGCCCAAGCTTTACTGCAGCTGATAACACACAGTAAACTTGCCTGGGTTACCCTACTCTGATGAAAAATCTCTATATGACAGATAACTCCATAAACAGAATGCTTTGAAATAGCTCTTCCATTTTGCTATCATGTTGCTTTGATAAATAAGTCTTTGTTTTTAGGAAATTGTCTGATAACTTTGTATCTCTAGCCTTTAAATCCTGCCAGAGTGGGCTGCAAATTCCTAAGCTTATTGGAAATGGAGTTAATGAGCTAGACCCAACCAAGAGTTTAAGTCTAAGAGTGGGTGAATTTGAATTTTACTCCAGTGCAAAAAGATGTTATGTCTTACAGCTTTAGGAGTAACGACAGAGAAAGAGGACTGAGCCATAGCAATAGGAATGTCCTTATGCAATTTTTCCATGTCTAATTTGCATGAAGGTGTGACAAGACCATAAATTATTTGGGCATGTCTTTTTAATCTATGGTTTATGGAACTTAGATCATGAATTCAGCAAGAAACCCAGAAAGGGTTCGTTTCTTTGCAGTTCACACTCTTGGGGCACTTCTGCTTTGCATTATCGCATGCAATTGTGTACTTGAGGCAAATGAGTCTGTTTGCACTCCCAATATACAGCAAAAATCCTTCAAGTCTGAAGTCGGAACCGATAGAAATATCAGTGGCTTAAAAAAACTGCTTGTATGTCTGCACTTCTCTGTCCTAGATAATATGTAGGCTCCTGGTAGCAGGAGAGGAATACAGGAATATCATGTTCACGTATGCTTTAAAAGCGCAGAATCAGAAGCCAGAAAGCCTTTCAGGTCTTTGCCTCTGTTGTGAACACGTCTAGGCTGTGTGGTAGCTGCTCGGATTTCTTCAGTTTATCAGGGATTCTGAAAAATCCTGCTGGATTTCAATCCTCAAGTCCCTCCGTACATCGAGATAAGCATTCCTAGAGCAGGATGCTTCTCCTCAGTGTTTACTAAAATACTAGGCTTGCCTACATATAGGTGAAAGGATTTGTATCTGATCTTCATTTCATCTTCCCGGCTAATGAAATTCCAGCTGTTGTTTTTCATACAGTAACCCCCATCCGTGCTTATCATAGGCAGTGTCAATTGCTCTGCAACCAGGCACCCCTGGGAATATCCCAGAGTCCCTCTGTAGGTACCAGCTAGGGCAATCTGCATTTGTCAGATGAAGGGTTTTTCCTCCCATGGCACTGGTGGGAGGGCTGGGCAGGGTGAAGGCTGGTGGTACAGCTCTTCTGTTGGACTGACCGGCACACGGACAAGGAAAGGTGGCCAAGGCTGCCTGTACCTCTGCCTGCCTGTGCTTGGAGTCTCTGAATGTCTAGTTGCCTCTGCTCTCACCCTGCCACTGAGTGCTGATAAGGAAGATACCATGAAGTGGTTTCCTACATGGCTTCTCATGCGATGCATCAATACATGTTTAGTTTTTGTAGAAAACTTTCAGCGTTTGATTACATAAAAGCTGTGCTGAGCAGCATGAGAGATTTAGATAGACTCAAAAAGTCTTCCTACTCCCTGCCCGGGGCAGAGCTGTGTCCTGGGGACCAATGTACCCACCACCACGAACTGAGATCTCCAGGGGAAGAGATGCTCCACTCTGTCCACCTCTGGACAGTCCCTGCATTGGGGTGGAACGAACCGTACCTGTGCTGTGGCCGTCTTGGACAGGAGCAATTCTGCTGCTGGAGAGCCGGTCCTTGGGGCTCGGCTCCGCTCGTGCCATCCCTGCTCGGTCACAGCTGGGTCAGAGCCTCATGCCAAGAGGAGCAGCACCATTCGATCTGCAGCAGGGCATTAGCATCAGCCTTCCATTAGCATCAGCTCCCATGTCCTCTGTCGTGGCACATTTCCTATAGGAATAAACCCAAGTCCCTTACCCTTTACTGTACTGCCTAAGCACTTGTAAGACCAGAACTTGATCCTTCAGATTTCAGCAGTTTTTGATGCTTTGAGCCGCGTTCTTCACACAGACAATAAAGAATGATTTAACTACACGACAGTCCAGCTAGGAGGTAAGAGCTGTCTGCCAAGAGAGGATAGGGTCTTACATGTAGGTCCCTATTTTATTTTTTTTTTTGAATGACGTAGCTTATTAAAACCTCATTTTAGCCATTTGAATTGGCCTTCACAGTTTAAAAATAAATAAAATTGCATGTCTTCAAGGGAAAAAAAAAACAAACCAACACAGTATTGGAGAGCATTAAAATTTTTCCAAAAGTTGTTATGTTTAGCCTGTAGACTCATCTGTACTGGTGGTCGTATTATACCATCTTTTTCTAACAATTTATGTAAATGCAGCAAGATTTACATTGTCGCCTTACAATCCCAGTGTAATTTTACTGTATTTCCCCAATTGCATGTTATTCTATACCCTTTTGGAGTATTTTTGTTTGATCTCTTGAATGGTAATTATTATCACTTCTTCGTATGTTGTTCATCATTCGTATGTGTTTCTTCCTCAAATCTATTTCAGGCTGCAGAAGGAAAAGCCTTATCCCTCTGAAGCTGATGTTAACTAAAAGCCTATCTAAAGCTAAACCGCATTCTGTGAACCAGTTAAAAATCTTTTTTTTTTCTCTTTAAACCAATTTTGAGAAAAGAACAATACTTATCTATGGCTAGATTATTTTTAAAAAAAAAAAAAATATTTGCCAACTTGCTGCTTTTAGATATGTTTTCCTCTGCTGAAAGTTCTGGCCAATGCTGAGATGATTCTGCTGATGTCTTAAACACTCTTGTTAAACGCTCACTTCATATTACAAAAGTGAAAATGCAAGTTAATCTTGCTAACAGGGTAACGTGAAATGGAAGTATTTTGCGTTTTACTGAAACTATATGCACAACTCCCCAAAACAGTATACAAAAATAGCTGCTCACATTTGAAGAACTGGTTCTTTTCAGCTACTTTGATTCCAAGCCAGGAGTTCAAACTTGCGGTGGAATTGGTTAACTTTTTGGCAAGAGGCGTGAAGTTTTGGTAGGAACTGCCCCCTCACCCCGAGCGCTTCACCTTCGCCCCACCCTGCTAAAAAGTTGTCAGCAGGCTCCTGTAAAAGCGGGGTGCAGGTGCCCTGGGCTCTGTGGCACCGACCCTGACGAGCCCCGATCAACTTCTGTGCAAACAGAAAACAAAATCTTTTTTTTTTTTTTTTTTTTCCCCTGAAGTGCTATGAAGCTAACCTTACTGTGTACGAGCTGTTCTCAGAAAAACGAAACCACTTTTTGCACTGAAGTGCCTTTTCTTTCTCTTCATCTGTGGTAGGGAGATTGCAGATTAATGAAGCAGAATCCAGACCCAATCCATCCTGCATCTGTGGTCTGATTGTAGCGCAGCTTCTACACTTATCTCCGTAGATACAGCTAGCAGCCTGGTTTTTCGGAGAAGGAGAAGGTGGTAGTAAATCTAGCAGGGCTGTCACAACACTAAATCAATTCTGCATTTGGTAAAATAGATCAAACTCTCCACACACCTTTTCCAGACCCTGTGCGATGCTGCTCTGAGCTGTGTTTCAGCTCTTCTTGTCCTCTGTTCCTCTCAGTCCCTCTCTCCGCTGGTGTTTGCTGTGCTGGATCCATCCCTGGCTTTACATGTTTCAAAGGCACCTCCTGCTTTCACGCCTCTGCTCTGCCTTAAACTGTATTCTTTGAGGATGCTCTGCAGCCCTGCAGCCAGTGCCGTGCTTTCTAAACAGTTATTGCTAATGTTTTTGTGTGTTCAACAAAGCAGAATATCTGATGTGAAAGATGCGTTCAATTTAAGGTGATTTCTTTTGAGGTTTTTTTTGGTTTGGTATTTTGTTTGTGGTTTTGTTTTTTTTTTTTTTAACCACAGCTCAAGCCAGCACATTTAACTGCAAATTCTTTCACCTGAGAACAGATGCCCAGCTCTTTCTCACTCCATTTCACTATGCTCCATGTAACCTTTTCTGTTGCTCAAGTAGAGTTAACCGTGTAATATTTGTCAGGCTTGAGCCTTCAGCA